>NW_024539581.1:0-289779 GCF_016647785.1 Suillus fuscotomentosus
CTATGACACAAATAGCGGACTATCAGCAAAGGTATGCCGCATATAATCTTACGTTGGTTCTGAAATTATGCTGTGTCATTACAGCGTCCCAAAGTGGAGATAAAGAAAGAGGACCACGGTGATTATATGCGCCTGAATTGCTATCATTTAATATCATTTAATATCTTTTTTCCAGACATTGATGGACACAAGAAGTTTACGATCCCGGAAAGCAACTTTACAACATTTTCCTGCAGAATATCGATACCCCCCATTAAAGACGACCACAGAAGAGATCGGTTCTCAAGCAAGTTAGGTGTCCTTGGGAGTGATATGACTGAAGAGGACCTCATCATCACAAAAATGGCTAGCAGTAATCGTCGAGCGAATGTTGAGCTAGTGAGACTGGTACGCTGACCCTCTTCAGTTTTCTATATCACAACGTCCATCAACATCATTATAGCGGGAACATAACGCCGAACTCGAATCCCAGCTTAGTATCAAGACTGAACTCGTCGCCGATCTCTCACGACAGAATACGGAGTTGTCTCGTCAGGCGTCGGACGCCTCTCATCAGAACTCAGAATTATCTCGACGAATCGCCCAACTTAAATCGACAACCAAGGAAGCGATTGACAAGGCTAACAGGAGGTTTCTAAATATTTTGTGCATCCGTTTTCCATCCGCTGATCTCATGCAGTTGCGTCGAACTCAGAGATTCTTATGAGGCGCTCCGAATTCAATTTCAAGCATCATCTACCTTGGTGAACGATGCCCGAAAAACAATGGAAAGCCTTGAGGAGCTTCGGGACGCCGCTCGCACCGGCCTCCAAGGTCAGTTCACTCTCCGATTTATCATCTTTGTTCGCCGGGTTGTGACTCAGAATAATTAAAGTATTCCTCGACGATACTGGGCATCTACCCAATGTGGGCCAGACAAGGACAGTTGTGAACGAGCTACAGGCTGAGCTTACTCGGAGTGAGTCACATCTTCCCATGGGAAATCAGTACGGCACATTATGTGTGCAGCTCAACAGGTGGCCGATCTCCTGCGTGAAAAATTGCAAAATATGGGTTCTGAGCTGATAGATTCCCGGGCGCGCGTTGCGGAACTGGAGGAGCATTTTGGGAACGATAGAAAGTTAATTGCCTCAACAACATCGGACCTTGAGCGAACCTGTAAGTTGGGTCCTTGTCATCTTGATGAATAGCGATTCTCATGGCCATCCAGCCGAGCGCGTTGTAGATATTGCTGAGTACCTGAAGCTCCAGAAGCATGAAACAATTGACGCTCTCAGCAAACTGGCGCAAGCGGAGGATCGGCTGGCTCACAGCCAGTCACGGTAATGAATACATCTGATGGTCATATGATATTTTGTCTAATTCTGGATGACAGCTTGCAAGAACGCGAGGCGATGGTACATTCCATGCGGCAAGAGATGGAATCTATGAGACAGGAGTATGATTCTGCGTTTCTGGCAATTCAGCTGCTGGTAACACAATATTCGTAGGATTTCCGAGTTTGAAGAAGCTATGCATGACGGTAAAGCGCAAACTCGGATCGTGCAGAACACTGTAACGTTTCAGGAACAACACATAAAGGACCTAGAGGAGAGGTGGATTTTGCTAAATTTTATCGATAATGCCTGCTGAATCTTGACATTCAGGTTACAAAAGGCCGAGACGGAGTTAGTACATGCTCACAATAGATCGCAAGACCTTGAATCTCGCTTGGAAGCCTCGAACGATATTGAGAAAACTCTGGTTCAGCAGAATGCGCGCCTCACCTCCGAAGGCGAATCTATCAGGGAGCGACTCCAGATTGCTGAAGCGGGACAGGCAGATATCCGGAATCTAGAAAGGGAGGTATCAGCACGGAGTGCGAGGCTTGTGTCGGAACGCGATACACTCCTTGACAAACTTCAAATTGCACATGGGCAGCTGGCAGATGCGAATCGAGAGGAGGAAAGCTACCGCGAAAGGCAGTTCACGCACTCTCCTCATAACGAAATCTTTGACCATTACAATTAGATTTGCAGAAACGCGAACGTCGCTGAAGGTTAGCCTCGTGTCATCCAGTCATTTCATGTTTACCTTGTCCCAGGTTCTTCAGGAACGTTTCGACGACCAGTCCGTTACTCTCAGGCTCACCAAGGAATGTGTCGGCGAAGCTCAGGTAATCCCGCGCTTTCTTGGCCCCACCCTGAGCTGAGCTCACTTGTCTACAGGACCGTCTGCAATCCACAAATAACACAATTTTGGTAGCGTGTACTCCGGTGTCATGTCCACCAGCATATTTATTGCGTGACATAGGCTCTGAACGAAAAGCTGGCGGAATCTGTCAGCCGCGTCAGTGTTGTGGAGGAACGCGAACGCTCATTGCAGCGTAGACTCGACGAAGCCATCGTCGCCACAACCGCCGAACGGGACTTGATTGGCAGCCTTCGGAAGGAACTTTTAGACTGCCAGATAGACCTCTCCCGGCAGCAGGGCATTCAACGAGCCACAGAGCAAATTGCAGAACAACGCGTTCGCGATGCTGAACGACGAATCGAAGAGTTAAACTCTAAAACAGACTCTCAGCGTGGCGAGCTGGGCCAGAAGCAACAAGTCATATCCGAACTGACCCAGCGCCTGGCTATTGCCGAAACTCCTTCTGATCTGCACGAACAAGAGCTCCTTGTTCTGAAAACGCGCATTCGCGACCTTGAACAATCCGAAACGCAACTTCTCCAAAGATCGACGAACATCACCGTCCGACATGAACAAAATGACCTGGTAAGACGAGTATAATTATTCGATGACTGTTTATCTCGTTCGCTTTAGAATGACAACGAGTGGACGTTGGTCCAGAACCTTGCCAAAAATGCCACAGAAGTCTTTGAGCGCGAGCTAGCAGAAAAGAACAATGATATTCGAAGGGTTGGTGTTCTCTTCTTCTGATTTGTCACTGATCTCCTTTGGTTTTCAGAGAGACAACCTCATCAAGCAACATGAAGCTCGCATCATGCAATTAGAAGCAAGCCTAGCCCGTCGCATTAGGGAAGTTGTAAGGAACACGCCCTTGATAAACAATGTGCAGCTGACCTTGATTTTTCGCAGCCACAAGTCGGAAGCTCAAGGCACGATAAGCAAGATGAAACTTTCTGGAACGAGCCCCCATCCGGACCCGGGGACCCACAGAATTCCGGTGCATTGCCATGCTAGGAAAATTAGACTTAGCTAAAATATTTCACAGGTGTGCATGGGGCAACGAACCATTTAATTGTCAAAGAACCTCGACGTGCCGACCACATTCCACTCGCGAACAGTGACTCCGAAATTGAAGACGAGAAGGACCTCGCAATGCGGCAAGTGAAGCGGACGATCTCTGTCGATGATGAAGAGTTGACCAGACCGGCAAGGCGACCGGTAAGTACTCCAGCCGTGCCGTACCGATTATCAACGGGCAACCTGACCGCAAAAGAAAAATTCAAAATATCCGGAAATGGAGAAGACAGCGGACAAGGTTGGTGTTTTCTCTCATCGCCTGTCGTCATCATACCTCGAGTCGGTGCTAGGTCCCAGGTCCATCAAAGAAGAAGACGAACAAGCGACAGAATCGGTAGTTGGCAGTGATGGGCTACGTTGCCTCTGTTTAAGGTTCAGCGAATGTGTATGGGCTGGTCCAGTCTGCTGATTGTGTCAGCGTCATTATCGTGTACTAGTAGTATTTGTCTTCCAGAGAGACGCGTGACCTTTTCGCGTGGTATCAGGACTCTGCAGCATAGTGTATGCAATGCATACAACACATGGCATTCAAGAAATTAGCAATGATACAAGACGTCAGTGGTATAAACGGTAGATACACTTTCGATGCGATTGTCGTCGGTGAAGTTGAACAAAAATCAACGTGGTGGATGAGGGGACCTTATGGATGCAGGGCTAATAAGTAGACAGTGGAGTAGCAGTCCAAGAAATGCAAAACGAGAAAATAGGTATACATATATGCACAAGAATCGGAACCAAAACGTCCGAGATTACCCGCTAGTCCGGAAGGCGTAACATATCGCCTTCGAAGATGATGTCACCACGGTCTTGTAAAGCGGCCGCCGCTTTGACGACTTCGGCTGTGTCAAAGTCCTCGTGTTTGTCTGCAGGTATGGCAGAGTTTAAGTAGGTCAACAGGGAAGATATGGTCATGTCATCCGTGCTGTCATAAGTGGTCATAAATAGATATGCGATTGACGAAAAAATGAAATCCATCCTGACAGCAGGGCTCAGCCATCAGCATCATCATTTGGAAATATCAAAGTCAGGCGACTAAGAGTAACGTACCGGCCAGGAACGGTGGTCAAGTCAGCAAAACTAAGCGCAAGACGGCGGTTCAGGCGGCTCGTCGACCCGGAGGCTTCCGTTGGCGCCTGAAGGTCGCTTCCCTTTGGGCGGATAGAGCGGACGGTTTGTGATGATCTCTTGCTGGTGGAAGCATTATCAGGAACAACCCAAGCGGGGCCAGTGCGGTTGCTTCCATTGTCTAATCGTTGTTTCTTTGTAGTGTGAAGAGACCGAAAATCCGAAAACCTGGCCTTGCGCTTGTCATCCATGGGGAGTTCCTGGGTGTCGTGCGGTTCCTCTGATTCTAGTTCATCTTCGGCAGACGCATCATCATCTGACAAGCTTCCGTCGTCAGGATGGGTTGTGCCACCTTTGGCTCTAATTTCTGCAACTTCTGCAGCTTTCTGAGCTCGCCTCTGACTGAAAGAGCAACGCAGTTGGTGTCAGTGTGAGATGCGGGAGAAAGCAGATATGGTTAGAATGGTGGAAATACTCACTGTCGAGCTAAACACTTTCCCCGATGCTGTATCCATGGATACGCGCAGTATGAACTATCTTGCCGAAGCTGAACCCACTTCCTGCAAAGAGAACAGAATACTCTGTTCGGCTCAACCTCTTCAACTAGAGGATCGGCCTTGAGAGTTGCAGCTCGTTGTTCGGCATTTCGTCGACGAGATTCATGAGCTGGAAAATTGGTGGGTGTCAAATCCTTGAATGATGAAGACGGCGAGCACGGTGTTGCCGGTGGTATGGGAGTTTTTCCGTGGACTGGTGAGCCTGAAGGACGTCTTGAAGTTGCAGACACATGTTGGCTATCTCGGGCTGCTGTGTCAGATTTCGGTGGCCTTGAAAAAAAAATAGGAATGAGAAAACGAAGTAAAACATCAGATTGAGAGGCTCAACTGAGACGATGAAGCTTCCGCTTGAGCTGCGGAAGACTGTGCAGCACCCTTTTGACAGGACGATCTGTGGTGTAACCACTTTTGGACTGCCTGCATATGGTTTTCGGGGCTGACTTGGATCCAACGGTCGCAAGTATTGCACAGTACCCGCTCGGCATCAAACTTGCGGACGTCCGGGTCTTTGGAGAGCAATGAATTTCTCTCTTCGAGGGCACAACCATTCTTGTTGTTACTGGGGATGCGTGAGTGGCGAAATGATAAGAAAGGGTATGGATTCGCTCACATCTTTTTTGACAAGCAACTCTTGCGGTGAGCATCCCAAGGGATGGAGCAATACGTGGAATTAGGACGGAGTCGGATCCACTTGTCGCACGATGCACATAATACGCGATATGCCTCGAACTGTGCGACGTAAGGATCCGCCCTAAGGTAGTCAATGCGTTCCTCTTCAGTGCGCTTAGCGCGCCGCCGTTTGGCAGGAGGGTTGGCAAGGGCCTCTGCCGTACTTTCCGGAGTATAAATGACAGGTTCTGGCACGGCCTGAGTTGTGTTGGCACTGCCGGGACAGATTAGAAACAAAGACATGATTGATCAAGGCGACATCGATACCATTGCTGGCGATGGGCGTCCCAGTGTTTCAGGGTAAATCCGCCGGTTGCTTCGTCACGAAAGGAGACACCCTCACTGCAGACTTCACACATGACACGACCGGTTTCATACTCGCCTTTTGGAACGGCGACTGAGTCGTCTACACTCTCGCCTTCAGCGTCAGCGGAATCTCCTCGTTCTGGAGGGGTTTTCCGCTTTCGGGAATTTCTGTAGAATAATTGGTGATGAAAGGGATCATAGGATCGAATAAAATCGTACGGAGATGAATCATGAGGGAGGTCTCGAGGAGGAGAGGTATCTGACCTGATGTTATCAATTAGCAGGTGAAATAAATGAGGGCTGGGAAGGGGAAAGAAATACTTGATGTCATCTATGTCCATATCCTCCGACATTGAAGGAATAGTGGAGGATTCGAAAGAGAGGAGGCAGGAGATGGGGAGAGGGATTAGGTATGATATTGGGGGCGTTCGGGAAGGGTTAATATGTGTAAGCTGCTGTTCGGGTGCCAAAACGTATTTACAGAGAAAATATATGTCACAGATCCGGCACTTCCAGAAACATAACAACATTTCATTTCCCACGGAGGGGGAAAAACATCGAAAAAGGTTTTGTACCTGAATAAATTAACCTCGACGAACAGGTGATTCTGCTTCCTGTCCGACTCGGTGTCAAATATATTATGACATAGGATTGAGACTTAAAGTAGACTGTCATCTCTTCGGTATAGCGTGGCAAGTGACTAGTGACTATTGTTCTAGCGTTTTACTAGTGCAGTGCCATGACACGCGTTTCCATCAAAAGTACTTTGTTCTTCATCACGATTGAAACCCCAACTCCGCTGTTCTATCGATCGCTTGGTTGTCATTCATCATCGATGCGATTCTCTCGGTTATGATGTCGGAGCTAAACGCTGCATTGCAATGGGATGTCGCTTGGTTTAACTGGGCTAGACAAATGACTAAGACGAAAGCTTCCATTTACATATCTCGGGCCTAGAACGGTATTTCTCTCTTTACTCGGCTTAATCCACCACGCCCTCCTCCCCCTTCTCCTCATTATCACCATTCATCCATCAGTACCTTGGACATTGCGCTGTCACTTTCGTTGGTTCCGCGATCTCCAATCTCATCGCATCCGGCGGCATGTACGGCAACTGCGGCATTTGGGGACATTGCCTTGTTCTGGAAATACGTGGATGTTTTGTGTTTTTCCTGTTTCCCGTGTGAATAATTATTATATGTCTGCGTGTTCGGCCACGTAGTACTATTCACATCTATCGCCGCACCACATGTAGTCGTATGGTAAGTTTATCGGCCTCCTGAACCAATTACCGGTACAATCCTGCGTCCAAGCATGGCCTAACTTCCCCGCACATGAAAACGACGTTTTTCCTTTTTGGATATAAAAGTACGTACTTTGTGGCCAACTACTTTGGCTGTCGATCACGATAGAGGCACCAAGATTCCCCTTTTCGGGTCTCTTTAGCGCCTGTTTATACAAGACGCCCCTGTTCCAACATGTAATCGTAGTGAAACTTGCCACCTAAACCTCGTTTCCGCGGACTCTTTCGTCAATATACTTCGCGAGTACCCCACAACAGGCGCTTAGATTCGCTCTTAGGGGCACATGTGACCAAGCGGCGTCCTAACCTTCTTAATTGAATCTTGGTCCTCCCACTGCTAGTGCGGCATGTTTATTCTTCGTAAGATTCTCCATAGAATTATCACCACATCATACCCTTCCGTATCCTTCTCCCTCGATAAATCCCTTCAGACGCTTCACGATTACATCAAGTCCGCAAAGCCACTTCGCTAGCTCCGCATCTAACCTTTCCATAGGCGCACCTTGGGATATACGACTATAGAAGTCACGGCGATACGGTGCGGCCCGAACAGCAACCTGAAAGTGCCGGAATAAGTCAGGAGCTACATGCACAACAGAAGCAGACAGTGACGTACGGCGGCGAGTGACCGTACGAAAAACGTATGATGCTGCCTCAAGACTTCATCGTATGAACGCTTGAAGCACACGTGTAACTCCACCGAAGGGTCATTCTGCATGTGTTGAAGAGCTATTTCCTCCGAGTCAGTTGCCTTCTATGACTACACAGTCGGGGTTAGAATAACCTCTACATAGGAATGTCAAACCACTGTGGAAGTGACGCTACTGATTAGTGACACGCTATATTAAAGGGTCGAACATACCGGGTCAGGCGTATCAAACAACCGGTCCCATGTCGGTCACCATCTAATGATACTTCGCTTCTAACGAGATTCTCGAGCGTGGAGCAACCAAAAGAATCGGCCTGGTAGCGAGTTCGTACACCCTGTATCGCACAAAAAGAATAAGGGTTGATATAGGGTTAGACAGAGCGGAGAACGTTCCCCTATATTGCCCTTTATATCATTCTGAACAAAGCCGAATACACCTGAACCAAGTAAATCTAGAACGAGGGAAAATCGGTTGCCGGACGTAACCAATGATTGCATCGTACCGAACAATTGAACCAGCCCTTCAGAGGCTTCCAGAAAAAGCAAGGTTTCCACACCATCAACGGTGATTGGAACATCTGCAAATGACTATGGGAGCGTCAGTCTGCGAAATGCGGCGAGGTGAGCTATAGTACTTTGACAGTCTCAAAGTATGGTCGAGAAGACATCTTGTTGGTCAAGAAGAACGTTCTACGCTACCTCCTGGAGGGGATAGTGCCGAATTCTGGTCCATTAAAGCCTCGAGGACAGTGGCCAGGCAGCAAGTTTACAGCATAAATGAAATTTGACACGATTTTGCAGGATCGAAGGTCAACGTGTACTGACATATTGAGTTATACGTAATATTATTTTCCGCATTTACTCATTTGTCTACTGATCTTATCATAGAAATTGCAGAACTTCAAGAGGCTGTCTAGCCACGAGTCACGACGTTCGAGGTCACCAAGTGAGGTTTATAGTTCAGCAGGAAATTTGATGCTGTCGGTTGCCAGGACACAAAGGAACGTGTTGACAGCAAAGCAGCATCACCGTCGGTACTACTAGTAAGTGCACATAACAAAGGGTCTACGCATGGCCTGGATTTTGGTTTGTGATACTCAGCCCATCACTTAGGATCCAATGTCGCCCAATGATTGCTCCATAATTTCCTTTGTGGTGGCGTACCGGTACTTCCATGGCACGTCTCCCCTTCGCCGGCACTCGGTATAAAATCGCTGGTTCAATGCTATGGTTCGTGGTGAACATCGTGTTTGATCCCGTCAAGGACAGACTTACCGGCGAAAGGGATATGATCCTGATTCTCCTCTTCCGGGCCTTCATCGTCCGACAGTTCCATCGATCGTAACGTATTATCCTCAACAGAGTTCGCCGTTCGCGAAATGCCGTCAGTTCGGGGATTATCTAGCTCAAACAAGCTAGCAGCTGTCGGGCGCTGTTCTGTATTTGACGGACAAAACCCGTCTCCACTTCGGGCGAGTTTCTCGTTCTGTACATTTGAGTTCGTTACTCATTCCATTATTAGGAGACATTAGCTCACCTCGATCTTGTATATTCTTGCACACTTCCCTCGATGTTTCATCCATAATCCTGGGTAATATCTCGAGCGCTTGTCCAGGCTAATCTCTCTGTCACACCCACGGCATATGACGGATGTGGGTCGTACGTCGTAAGTGTACTTGTCGTCCTCTAACTCCTGTTTCCGCTGAGCCTCGTTTTTCCTCTGCTTGCTAGATCCCGCGACTTGGATGAGTGGCTCATCTTGCTTGCCATCAGCGGCATCTACGTTCTCGCTAGAGTCATATATAGGACTCTGTGCGTCATCGGGTTCGGAAGAGGGGTGAGATAGGGCAGGCCCACGCCGAAAGTCGAACTTTACTGGACATGCGAAATAGTGTTCATTGACAAGGAGGCTGATCGTGGGCCAGTCGGCGTGTGTGTCATATTCAAGAACGGTACGGCACCTGCCACACTTGTGGGTGTAGGTCCGTTTCGTGTCCGTTTTGGATATGGCAGCATGCTGAGTGGCGGCGCGGTCCATGTCTGTCTAGGGCGCGGCGGATGAGGGATTGGATCTTGATTTTTCGTGTTTTTGTACTTGGAAACAATGCCCTTTCGGATGTGGACGTGGACGTTTTTTCTGTCACAGTGGCGCGAAGTTTAGACTTGCCTCGGAGTCAACTTGCATTGTTCGTCCAGACCACCGGTTCTCAGACACATGTGGTATTCCAAGGCGGGCAATCATCACTTGTCATGAAATTCATTCACTGACTGCAGGCTAAGGATTCGTCACTCTTCTACACGTTGATGTTTTCCGAACTGCAGGGTACATCTCTACAAAGTATCCCCGTTGTGAAAGTGAAAAACTTGTCTGACATGATCGTCCCAGAAAAACGCACCAGCGTAGAAGTCAAGATAGACGATGGATATCCACTCTGGCCGCCGTCAGGATGCACAGATCAATATGGCCACATGTCTCGAACTTCTTCGTCGACACAGCCGCCACAATAAACGAGACTGCGCTACATTTGCGTCCACTATGTTCTTAGGTACAAAAAACATAAGTTCCATTTCGTACGTAACTAAAGTCATGTATTTCTGTTTTTCACGCTGACTGGAATCACCGAACATTCCAAATGCATTGTTTAGAATCGCCTGCTGGTCGTTCATTCGGTACAAGGGTGATAAGCCACAGAGCTTGCGTTCTTATGACGTCAACAACTCCACTTCCATGAAGGCTGTGGGTACATTGTTCTGATCTTCTCTGGTGCACCGGTGAGTGGCGACCTGTCGTAGCCCCTTCTGCCAAAGAACTCGACTCATTTGCAGGATCGCGCGGCGTTGGATGTAAGACGTAGATGAGAAGGATGCCTATGAAATTCTGCAATCACGTATGGGATTTTTTTGTTCAAGGACGTTGGAGTGGTACCCCTCCAGCGTGTTGCAAGCGGGTGTTTGCTACCGTTTGGATGGCTTAGTCATGGTATGGATCTGGAACACATCGATAACTGTGACTTTAGTAGTACTTTGCGAGTCAATCGTTTGTATGGTACTATACCCATTGTATGTTACCAGTTCCACATCAGCTTGAGCCGATGTACATGTATGATGGGATGTTGGACCAAAAATGGAGTCGGGGCTTTTGGCGTGTAGTCGCCAGTACCCGTTTGTTACCATTTGGATGGCTTAGTCAGTAGGGTCTAGAGCCTCGGGCGTTGTCGTAGCGTTCATCATTGAAAGGCTACCCACCACTGTCTGCCAGAGGCACTGAGGCAGGCACATATTACTTCATTGTGGATCAACTGTTTAATTAGGCAGAAGGTCCGGAAAGCAGGATGGCTATTAGATCAGCGATACCAAGAGTCATTTCCCCTAAATGGTGCAGTACCAAGTACCAAGTACTTACGGTGGCCGCATTGACATCACAGGGAGAAAGGGACATGTTTTGCATACGCATCATCGATGTGTCAGAGTCAGGGAAGCACTGGCAAGTGGTGGTGAACTGCCTCATTCAATTTCGAATGGCATGCCTGTCGGAAACGGACATGTTACAAACTATGGAGGTATAGCCTTGGTACAATCTGAGCACCCTGTAGCCAAGAGTCGCCACTCACGCATACTGGACTCTGATGTACGTAGTCATTACCACTAGGATAGGTACAACGCCGCTTTTGAGACAGCAATATTGTTCCATTCGTCATACTTGCTTTTGAGGCAAGGCCGAGGTTGTGCGATACACAGGGTTTGTCATAATGCCGTACGAATGTTTGACTCGTGACGTACGTAGGTTATAGTAGTGCAAATCCCGATCTCCCGCACAACGGAGGAAAACCACCTCCGGACCCAGAAGCAACACCAGAACTCGTTCTGGTAAACACAACGAACGAGTGTCGGATAGAACAGCGACGCACGGAGATTCAACGAGATGGAAAGGCACCCCATAAAAATTTCAAGCAAGGGATCAAAACTTGCAGGCTCAGGCAGTTTTTCACTCTGGCCTGCACCTTGCGATGCTTGTCCTAACGGTCCGTCAGCCTTTCAGCCTCCGTCACCCTGATGGCGGATTTGGTGAAGAGGCCCTTGGCAGTCGAATGAAATCTCCTAACAATCGGATAACGAAGCGACCACGCGGCAGGTTGCCTCGTTTCAAGGACTCGTTGGTTCTGCCGATAAATTTCAAGTGTCGGACGATGGCGCCACGCTCAAATGAAGCATGCGAGCCGAAATACTGTCCAAACAGATGAATAAAAATACAAGTCACCGAAAAGTAAAAAAAAACATCCGCCGCCGCCAGGGATATCGCCGAGTCAAGTCGACCGATTCGTCATCATACATTACATAGCTGAAAAGTAGGGCTGTGAGATGCATTGAGTTTGCAACTCAAGTGAAACTGGGGGGCGCCGGGCATGCCGAAAAAGCCTTAGCTTGTTGTTCAGATAGCGCACCTCTTTCGCACGTTGCAATGCCCACGACAACGTCTGATGCGCCTCAGCATTGAGCGCTACATGTGGTTGGATGTTTGCGCCTTTATGGCATGGCTCAGGAGACATGGGATGGTCACGGTCAGGGTTTGAGATGTAGCCACGTTCATGGTGTGGGATATGGTCAGGTTTATAGTTTCAGGGATTGATCAAGTGCTTTGTTCAGGGTATGGTCTGGTTCGTGACGGTATAGGGTCTGGGTCATGATGATATGGACGGCGCAAAGTGGCCGCTACAACCTGTCCATACAGTCTCGATGTAAGTCGAGACAACGCACAAACGGAATAGAGGGCAAGAGACGTTTTATAAAGGGAGAGAAGGAGCTCATCAGGTGGAGCACCGTAAGCGACCAAAAAGGATTTCATAGGTACGCTTCTGATGGCAGAACTGCTTCTACGACGATAGGCGCAGGCAAGACAATAATGGTGCCAAATCACGGTGGCATGCGGAGCGCTGAGATCTGTTCGGCGTTAGGAAGAGCGACAGCTCACCAGAGGGGGCGGTATGGCACTATCATGTGGATGGTGCACCGTGCACGAGTGGAACATTTAAGCGCTGAGTATGTGGAAGGCCTCGGAGAGATCAAGTCGGGTGGAGGAACGTGGGGTCGCTGAGTATGAAAGCAGGAACCAATCCCGATAGAGTCGGATATGATTCAATTGCTGATAATTACGTAATGTATTCGGCGGATAATGTATGTGTCGTACGTGTCCTGATCCGGGTCGACAATGCATGCATGTTTACATACAACTTGTCACCTTAGTAGATAAAGATCTTTGGAAGTACTGTTTTTCACGGTTGCATGCAACCGCACAGCCCGCTGGTTTCTCACCAACCTCATCTGCAGAACTTGACTAATAAGTAGTAAGTATTTGTCTTCCAAAGTTCCCACCTACAAAATACATTTGATTCCGGTAATTGAGTTTCATTTTTCTTAGCTTTTCTCCCAGCATTATCCATGCCGCCGGACACAACGAAGGCCAAGTTGAAGCGCAAGTCAAGCCGCAGGGAGGGAGACGACTTCCGATTTGATGGCGGCCATGCGCGCGAGATCGAACAGAAAAGGAGTAATGGGCAGATCTCTTGCGCCGAGTGTAGGAGGTGCGACCTTCGCACAATTTTTATAGAAGCAGTCTGACATGATGTATGCATGTGTATTGTCTAAAGGCTCAAGATAAAGTGTGACAAGCAGATACCCTGCCAGTCATGTCAGGCAAGTACCACGCTACACAGCATCATCCTCGAAACTAAACGCCTATCACCTATCTATTTAGAGACGAGGTTGTGCTGCACTGTGTCCCAATGGTAAGCTATTTTCTATCTCATCCTATTTATGTTACCCATACATTCATTTACAGGCAGCTTGGCTACTGGACAGGGGACTCGGTACGCACCATCCATTTCTTGATAGCTTTCATTGTCTTACTCTTCTGCAACAAGCTTCGTGCTCGCAGCAACTGAGCATCTTCATCGTCAGATAGCCAATATGAGTGGACGTATCCGCCAATTAGAAGACGCTCTTGGGGTCCTCCAGTCACACCATTCAACAGAACCCCACCCCCTCCTTCGTGACGACCTTCGTAGCGCGGATCAAAAGGATGAATTTAGCTCCATCACTCTCCCCGCTGATAATGCTGCGGGACCGTCGAATCCTCCAGAGATTCTCGATGGATTTGGAACACTTTCGATCACTGATCACGGTATATCACGTTTTTTCGGTCCTACAGGCGGATCCGAAGTAAGTGTTCTATCCTTCTCACTCAGAAGAGTTTTATTCATTCAGAATGTGATAGTGCTTGTTGATGGTACGCAATTTACTTTTTGTGAAGCTGCGTTCATGCAACCGTCCCATTAGTCGGATAAAACCATTATCAAAAGTGACAGCACAGATGCTTCTAGTCCCGAATCCGAAAGGGATTCAATGAGCCCTGGGCTACCGCCGTCATTTAGGATGTTTTCGCCGGCCTTCCCTTTCACCCCTATGGGCCCAACAGCAGCTATTCAGAAATTGATAGAAAGTCATCTACCATCTTTGGACCGGGCCAAGTACCTTGTGCAGGTTTATTTTGAACAAGCTGGTTGGCTATTTCACACAGTGTCTGAAGAACAAGTGATGGAGGAGTTACTCCCAATATATTACTCAAATAACACTGCGACGCCGCCGGACGAACCCAGAGGAGCTTATGATCTCGGTCTTCTTTTACTTGTCTTCGCTATCGGAGCTCTCGTGGACCTTAAGCAGAATGCTACCAGCCCTGAGGCTGAACACTACCATCAACTTGCCCGCGCTAGCATCTGTTTGCAGCCGGTCTTGGAGAAGCCCTCCTTGACTACTGTTCAGGCACTTCATCTGTTGGGTGGTTACAACGCTATGAGCGGCAGTGAATTGGAGTTGACATGGTCATTGGTCATCCTTGCCGCGCATCTTGCCCAAACTGTGCGTAGTCTTTCCATTCATGTAATTCTCGCCTGATCAAAGGTCGTCTAGATCGGTCTTCGTATGTTTGTTCATGTATTATCAAGGAACAGTTTAATCTCACTCCGTACCATAGATCGGGATAGTGCCAAGTGGGGTCTTCCTACCAAAGTAGTGCAAAGACGGCGCATTGTCTTTTGGGATCTCTTCATTGCTGATGCCTGGGGTGTAAGCGCACCCTTCTCGTCGTTATGATGGTTTTATTGATATTCTCAACGCAGAGCTTAAACAACGGTCGCCCGCCGACCTTTTCTTTAGCTTACATCGACTGCCGTCTCCCTGAGTTTCCAGCTTCTGCCGGAAATGACGGGGAACCTGATTATGCGGCTGCTGCTGCTGCAGAATGTGAGTCTATACGTATTACTCCTGCCTTTACCCACTACATCTTTTGGTACAGTCTCGTCATGGGCTATTAGGTATGCGGCTGACTGCGTCGCAGAAGTCGCTACGCGTACGTTGACGGCTGAAGCGCCGAATTATGCGGTAATCATGGAAATCGATCGCAAAGTTCGCGAGTTTCCATTCCCAGATGTTCCTCCCTCGGCATTAGATATGTCTCCACCTCCAATGACATCTCCAATTCCTGAGGCACCACTGGCACAATCAATGGGCCGTCTTGTGCTGTCTCACTCTCGGGAAACTCGTAAGCAAACTGCCTTTGTACCCTTGGCTATCGTGGCTGATCTGTTGTTCAGTACTACTGTACATTCATCGTAGTTTCTTTGCGCAGGCTATCATTGATAACCCTGTGAATCCATTAAAGAGCACATACGCCCCATCATTCCTGGCTGCTTACCGGTCGTCTCAGACGATACTGCGAACCATCCAACAAGCATTCCATGAACATCCTAGTCCCTGCGCTCGCTTTTGGACTATCTGGACTTTCGCATTTTCTGCAGCCGTAAGCATTTCGGGTCTCGACATTGATTGGGGCTGATAGCCAGACAGATCGTCTTTGGGACAATTATTACTCGAGGCCCACAATCTCCACTGGCGTCCAATGCCATGAAGGAGCTGGATGGTGCCTGCCTTCTTTTTCAAAGAGCAGCTTCACATAGCAAACGTGCTGCTCAAGCTCTAGTCAGTATTTGTTCCTTTCACGCTTGTTACACTTTGTAATGGAGACAATACCGCAGCCAATCCTTACCAAACTGTGCGAGAAAGCGCACTTAGCCCTCGCTGCTGCTCAGAATGAACGGTCATCACAACAGCTCGGCCAGCAGTGGAGCGTAAAGGTGGAGCAAGATGATGATGAACTCGAAATCTTTGCTGGAAGAACTAGATTCGTTTCAGCTAAAAGACCTACAAGTCTCCCTGCAGACTATTTGGAGGCTTCTTCTAACAGCAACACATATCTACCAACTAGTTCTACCGAACAACAAACCACGCAAATGTATCGCCCGGAGCCTGCAGTTGATTGGGCCTCGGACCGTGGTGGTCGTTTTGATATGCTTCATCCAAGCAATGTCACTGTACCTAGTGCAAGCACTAACCTTTCGACCCAGCTATGGCGACAGTCCCAGAGCTCTGATTATCCTTATGCTCCCCCGCATCATGTATCTCATTCAGCTGCATCACACGTGCACCCTGTGCAACACGCTTTAGCACCTATTTCAGGGTCATCCACTTACTGGCCCCCGGCGAGCGAAACCTCGCAGCAATATAGTCAGCCTCCGCTTGCAGCTCCTCAGTCGCACGCTTATCAGTACAACCCATCTTCTGCTGGCCCATACCAAGGCCAACAAAGCCGACCACTACCTACGGAGCTCACTGGACTTGGCCTGGTATCACAGGATTCAAGACTTGATGAACGTTGGACCTCCTTTATGCGGGATTCTGGTTATTTCGATGGTGTTGGGTTCAGATCACAGTGAACTGAAGAATTCTTCTTTTATTCTTCCACAGCCTTTGTATCGATTTCGTTGTTAATTTGAGCATCGTCATCTTCCCATCTTTCTAGACATGTTCAGTCTTGGAAGGCCTGCTTGGCGGCGGCTATTTTCCAACTATCATATCCATATTCCATGTGCAAGGCATTATCAACCAGATCACCAGTATATAGCAGTAGTCTTTGAAACACTTACCTGTACCATTTTCATGCCTTTCAGAGGGTGTATTTACATGCCATTTTATTACCTGTACCTGTTCCGTTGAAGCATCTGATATAAGACACAGTTTTGATGCAAAAATGGCTCTAATCGCTCGACAATGAAGCATGAACTAGAGACGCCCTAGCCTTTAGAGCTAGTTCGGTAACCCAAGGTAAAGTAAATTTGCCAACTTCAAGGATGATGTAAGGCCGGCACAGTAGGTGCCGATAGCTGAGTTTCAACCTTATGATATCAATATTAGTAGGACTTGTTATCCATCGCGCTCATTGCTTTAGGGATAGATTATGGATACCATTGACCCCTTGCTCCAACAACTCGCTCAAGCCCAGGCTGTTCAGCCGCCAGCTGCAGGCCGTCGGCAGAATCATATGCGAATCCTACGTCACATTGCACTACTCGTCAGTGTCCTTCTGACTGCTACGCACTCATTGCTTCAGGACTCTGTACCTGAGGCATACCACACATCGGCCCTCTCAGGTGAAGAATGGGTCATGGAACTCATCACTGGTCACCCGGATCGTATGCGATGCGAACTTGGCATGCATGCAGATGTCTTTCACGCGCTCATAGCCGAACTTCGTGTTTTGGGTTATGCTAGCTCACGCCACGTTTCGCTCGAAGAGCAACTTGCCATCTTTCTATATACGTGCGTTACAGGGCTAACGATCCGTCATGTCGGGGAGCGTTTTCAACGGTCAAACGACACCATCTCAAAGTAAGTTTGTTTTTAATGTTATTTATGATGAGCTCACAAATAATTCCAGGTATTTCCGGAAGATCTTGTTTATCTTTGCGTCCCCCCCGTTCTACACAACATACGTATGTTCTCCCAACGACACCGATGACATCTCCAGCAACATCCGTAACAATCCAAAATTCTGGCCTTACTTCAAGGACGCTATCGGTGCGATCGACGGCAGCCACATCCATGCTCGCCCCTCATCATCTGATCGCCCCTCGTATCGTAATCGCAAAGGTTTTATTTCTCAAAACTGTCTATTCGCCTGCACCTTCAACCTCAAATTCTCCTACGCTCTCACTGGCTGGGAGGGATCCGCCACAGACGCACGCCTCTATGACGAGGCTCGTTCAGGCAGTTTGTATATCCCTCCCGGCAAATATTTCTTAGCGGATGCGGGATTCCCTTTGTGTGACGAGCTCTTAGTCCCCTACCGCAGTGTCCGTTATCATTTGGCTGAATGGGGACGTGCTAATCTTAGGTATGTTTTATTTATTTTATATTTTAGGTTTTTTAATAACTATTCTATGTTTGCAGACCAACAACCAAAGAAGAGCTCTTCAATCTGCGACACTCATCCGCTCGAAATGTGATTGAGCGGATCTTTGGCGTGTTAAAACGCCGTTTTCGTATTCTGTTGCTCTCACCTGAATATCCTATGACCATCCAGGCACGTATACCTGCTGCGCTATGCGCGATTCACAATTTCATATCGACTCACAACCCTGACGACAACGTGCTCCCGGATGACGACAATGAACACTTCGATTACGACAACCCGGAGCACCAAGGGATCCCCGATGATGAGGAGGAGTTTGACGGAGTGGGAGGCATGAAGGAAGTGCGCAATCGTATTGCGCGCTGCATGTGGGAAGATTATCAGACTGTTTTGCAGCAGCGGGGCCTGCTAGATGACTCCTTTGAAGATTCTGACAATGATATGTAGCACTGTAGCACGACTCTCATGTATCCGCCGCCATCAAAGCACAAGATGTTTGCATTACCATGCTTCAACTACTGCATTATCATCATATGTTGTGTCAATAGCGCATTTTACATGAGTATACTAACTACCAGGCGCAGGAAGTTGAAGTCCCAACCGCTGGGCTGTGGAAAGAATAAAAGCACGGCGCATCTCCTTGTCAGCAGTCTGTGTGTATATGTCAGTAGCTGCAGGGTCCATAGAAAAAACCTGTTGTATTATAAGCCGCTCTGCGAACGGCAACTCTGCATCCTCAACCTGCAACATCTGCATGGCCCTCGAGCGCTGGTCCATTACCCGATCCTCAGGATAGACCATGCGCTCAGCAATTACATCTGTCAAGCGATTGACAGAGCTCTGGAATCCCATCACGGCTACAGCTGTGGTGGCCTTCGATATCTTGGTGTCCAACGTGTTAGTGTTCTTGGTGGAACCGCCCTGAGTCTGTGCATGGCCTCCTGATCCACGGCCTGATGCGCGGCCTGATACTGTCTTCGCTCTTTTGATAGAGCTCGACTCGGAGGGAGGCGGCATTTGCATTTGAGAAACTGAGGTAGATGCAGATGAGGCGGTCAGCTCCATGTCGGTGTGAGAACGTTTGCCAGGAGGAGGCATGAAGGACGGAGAAGCAGGAGGAGGCATGAAGGACGGAGAAGTAGGAGGAGGCATGAAGGATGGAGAAGCAGGTGTAGAAGTGAGGGCAGCTGCTGCAGGGGCGGTGCTAGGACCAGCAACACCAGCACTAGATGTGGCAATAATGGGACCAATCATGGTATTGTGTTCACCTGCGGGTACGCTAGGACTGGAGCTTGAGCTTAAGGGAGGGGGGAGAGCTATATTGGGTTGGTACCCTGTGCGCCCTCGGGCGCCACTGCCTCGTGGTATTATGCCGTCCATTTGCTCGTAGTGTCTCCATCCCGATGCACGAAAAGGGCGCATGACTGAATTTCCCTATTATCAAACAGTGAGACGCATGAAATAGCATTAGTGAACTTGACGTACCTTCTTGGAAACATATTCATTCCATACTGAGGTTGAAGCCTCACCCTCGACATTTGCCCCTCTAATATTGTCCCAGTGGACACCAGACTGCTGGCGATACTTCTGAATAGCATTGAAAGTCTGCTTTAACTACACAATCTATTATCAAGTCTATAAATAAATTATATATTGATAGGACTTACTGACGCCCATTTTGTCTTACACATTGCCCCACTCTTCGCTGGACCATGCTCCAGGTACTCAGCAATAGCCTCTGCAGCGCCATTGTACGTCACATCTTTGAAGTTGCCAGCATCACCGATCTTGTCCCGATTGTTGGATAGGTAGAGGAGAAACTGATCAACCTCTGTGTCGGTCCAAACAGCCCTCTCTGTAGTAGTATGAGATGACTCCTGAGCCATGGAGAGGATGTGGACTTGAGCTGATAACACTATCGATATGACACTAGCCCAGATGTTGTTCCGATTGCATAGATCTTGAGTCGTATGCTGGGGTGTGTGATAGCTAGACATGGGATCAAAGGAAGTTCAAGCTCCGATGTCGGTCTCCAAACCGGAAGCTACTGTGCCGACCTTACATCATCCTTGAAGTTGGCAAATTTACTTTACCTTGGGTTACCGAACTAGCTCTTAAGCTTTAGGCCTTTAGGCATGAAATCGGTAGGATACATAGTCGCCACCATCAAATCCCAGTGTGCCCCTCGTCAGGTACAGAGTGCCCGCGGACCACCAACTTGCAGTCGGTTGCGCAGTATCGCTATGGTGACCAGCATGAACTTATCAGCAGAAAGAATCAATCAACAGTCTTGGAAACGTGCCGTGCTGCTCCACTGGAAACCAAACCAAGTCGGAGAAGATGCCCGAGCCATCAAGAAGAGGAAAGACCGAACATGCAGGTACTGCCGTTCAAAAGGCGTGAGTCGAAATTGTCTGGCCAAGGTGCACCGAGGCTTTTAGTATAAATAATCCCTCGAATTATGTAATCAATTAATTGATATAGGTTAATATCGATTCCAAGCGCGCCATCATGATGTGTACAGTGTACTATAGGTAGGTCCAATGTATACTAGGAGGTGGCATCGAAGGTGAGCGCAAGACGATGTCTAGTGTTGGAAGGACTCATCAGGATGAGAGCGAGGGCATCCGTTACGCATCCGTTTGACTGCATCAGCCGAGTGAGCATCCGAATGTTTCAAATGCATACTCTTGTTCTTACATAAAAACAACATCTGTAGCAGTCGGACTCATCTCGATTCTCAGTTTCGCTTCCGGATAATGAGATGTGCGTCCATTTCTCATCGCATGTATGTCTTCATAACGAGCTAACGTACATATATTGCTGCCTAGCTCACCTCTCCCTGTACTACTCATTCGCCTCTCGTCTTGTCATCTAGCGTTTATTTACACTATCATTCGGGCCTCGTTCGGACCTAAATTTCTCGGTTCCTTCGAACGGCCTAGGTTAATCCTGAGCTTAGCAAAAGTCCGGACACCCTTGCGTCATTCACAATGAAAAGACCCCGGCCCGGACTCTACTCAACATATTTGTTTCAAGTTAATGTTGCAGCACTACACTGCCCGTTTGCACTCATCACACGTTTCACATATGTACCATCACCATGCATTGATGAGTGTTTACTTTTAGTAGCGCTCGTCACATGTAATCACACTTAGGCGCCACCCAAACCTTAGTCTTATCATAACATTGTCATAACAAGAACAAGAAACTGTAACCTGCCGGTTGACTGCCACGTCAGCAATGAAATGAAATGAACAAAATACAAATTCATAGCAAGAGACGGAGGAAGAATGACGAAACGTGAGGCCTGAATGATCATGCGGGCTGCGTGGTAATGGCGTCTGAACTGGCGGCCTAGGGTGACGGTACCTTTGTTGCGTAGGGATTGAGGGAAGCGAGGAAGGTCCGAGTGATAGCAACATCATTTCAAAATTTGCCCCAATTCGGCCCCCTGCTCGGGCAGCTACTAGTACCAAGTAGCATGCTTTTCTCTCCGGGATTTTTATCAACCAATCATATTGGATCATCCTACACAACTCAGCAGTTTCATGATGCGGCCATTACTTGCGTCGAGAGAGCGGACCTAGCCCTTTGTTGTTCAATACGCCACACATCATAAAATCTCTCTATACAGTTCTTCCTGCCTCGCTGCGACTTCCCTACTTTGATCCAGAGAATATATTTACCGAAAATCTCGTAAGAGAAGAAGTAATTCCGTTATATCTACGAGATTTCAGACGGCACACTGTCGATACGTAAGGCAAGGGAAGATAAAACAAGTTTCTCAACCCATGAGACCTCAGACGACAGGCTCTCGGTAGTATTGGTGATGGTGAAACTTCGCTCTCTGTCTATCTGTTTTCTGGCGGCCTTGGTGTCGTCTTGTGCAGCACTCAATGCTGAGCTTGTCATTTCAAACACTGTCATCGCCCCCGACGGTTATCCAATAGAGTATGTTTACTGACCTGCGGTTGGTTAACATCTCATACCTGACAAAAATTTCCAGTGCTATTGTAGTCAATGGTCAAACCCCAGGACCAGTCCTCTCTGCACAAAAGGTAGTGGTCTCTTTATGCGACTGTCCCTACCAGGAAGATTTACTCCATTAAGGGCGAACGCTTTCAAGTGAACGTCACAGATTTGTTGGTGGATGAGTCGATGAATATAAGCACGACCATTGTTAGTATCTTCTTGTATTCTGGGACGGCGCTGACTTCGCTCCAGCATTGGCATGGAATCATGCAGCATGGGTCGGTCCAGATGGATGGAACGGCAATGGTGACTCAGTGTCCCATCGCGTCTGAGGATTCGTTTGTGTATGACTTCACGCCAGCAAACCAGACGGGCTCATATTGGTGAGAAGTACGTTTTGCTTTACATATATTTATTTACTGGTGTATCAGGTATCATTCACATTTCCAGCTCCAGTACTGTTGGTAACTTCATTCTTCACTGGTGCACACAAATCTCACTGTTGATGCAGGCGAAGGTGTGAGAGGGGCCTTGGTCATCTATGACCCAGAGGACCCCTACCGAAGCTTGTATGACTTTGATAACGGTCGGTCTAAACCTTGACTACATGTGTAGTTGAATGTGCTAACGACAACATAGCATCAACCATCATTACTCTTGTGGATTGGTAGGATCATCAGCACTTCTACTGCTTTGATTAAATCATCTGGTCAAAGGTACCACGTGAACGCCTATGATGTTGGCTTTACCGACAATCCTGCCTCGACTCTCATCAATGGTGCAGGGCGTTATCCAGGTGGACCACCGGTACCTCTTTCAGTCGTGCAAGTCACACCAGGAGTACGCTACCGTATGCGGTTAATGAGTATGGCATGCAAAACAAACTGGGTGTTCACGATCGACAAACATGTTTTTACAGTCATCGAGGCCGACAGTGAATACACGACACCTCTGGTAGTCGACTCGATCCAAATTCTGGCCGGGCAACGGTACTCTTTCATCCTGGTTGCAAACCAGCCGGTCGACAACTACTGGATTCATGCGATGCCCAATTACGATACCACCTTTACAGGAGGTCTCCACTCTGCGATACTTAGATATGATGGTGCTCCGCCAATAGACCCCATCAACAGAAATTCCACTTCGCAGGCCCCTCTATTGGAACAGAACTTGCATGCGCTGGTAGACCCCGCAGCCCCTGGTGTCGCAGAGCTTGGTGCCGCAGACGTGTCGCTAAATCTAGAATCCGTATGGGATGACAACTTGAGGTTTCTCATCAATGGCTACACCTACACCTCGCCCTCCACTCCGATCTTACAACAAGTTTTAAGCGGAAATTTGGACGTTTCTGATCTGCAACCCTATGGGTCGGTTTACACTTTGCCTGGCAACAGTACCATCGAGCTTTCTATCCCCGGCGGACAGCCTGAGGGACCGGTAGGCGATGCTAATACCTTTAAACCTTATGTCTCTCATACCATCATTCTAGCATCCTTTCCACTTACACGGGGTAAGTATCGCTTGTTATATCCTATTGGCACTCTAGTTCATGTATTGCACAGCACAGCTTCTCTGTGGTAAGAAGTGCTGGAACTGACGTTTACAACTACGCCAATCCTGTACGACGGGATACGACGGGCAATGGTGAATCAGGTGACAATGTGACAATTCGCTTTAGAACCGATAATCCAGGGCCATGGATCTTTCACTGGTACGATCCTGAAACTATTGTTGTAGCTGGTTAATTCAAATGACATCGTCCAGCCACATCGACTTCCACCTGGAACAGTAGGTGTTGTCTTGCCGCTAGGCGACTATCTGATTCAACTTCTTCAGGGGTATGGCTGTGATCTTCGCAGAGGATACCAGTGACATTGCGCCAGGCCTGAACATAACAAGTAAGGCTCGGAACTGATATATTATATCCTGTCCTTATTGATGGTTTCCGTAGGCCCATGGAAGCAGTTATGTACCACCTACAACGCCTTGGCACCATCGGAACAAAGCGTGGAGCAGCATCGCCGACGTCATATAAAACGCCGAATCGGCCACTGATTTTGTGTGCAGCCTTCTAATACCAGCATACTTTATTCAATTTATCAGAATATCCCTGACGGACCTCCCCTAGAGTTCATACGTTTACAATTTCCTGCGCTATATCACGCGCTTTTCGGTCCTTACTCTTGTTTGTACTTGCTCCATCACCAATCTATTTGAAGGACTTTATCGTTTACCCTTTGTCTTGTCATGGTCGTGTCTTCATCATCTACTTTGCTATCTCCATCTATCTTAGTTCCTCCCGTTTCGCTTGTTGTAACAGACCAGCAGATAATCAATGGGTGTGTGTGTGTCATTAGTGATGTGCACGGCCCGGCCTCAAGCCATGGGCCAGGCCAGGCCGGGCACATATAGGCCAGGCCAGGCCAGGCCAAAGTCATGGCCTGACTAGGGCTTTGGCCCGGCCCATGATTCTGAAAAGCTGGGAGCCGGCGGCTCAGGCCACGGCTTTGAGAGTATTTTGACTTTGTGGGAAACATTTATGTAAAAATAGAATAATGGTTCTCAAAGTTGAATGTAGAAAAAAATTCAGAGCAAGATTTTGTGTTGCTGGTATGGCATGTTTCAAACTCTGCCCTGCCCTGTCAGCGTATGTGCTTGACATTGTCATTACTGGTGTCAACAGTGCCAAAGCATCAATCCAATCATCAATAGTGGTCGTAATAAATGCCCTGAATCATGTCGTGCTCTGGACAGAGAGGTCAAGGTGGTGGAGTTCGAGCCAGTGTGTCCGCCAGTAGGGATCTACATGAGTAAACCCCGGGGTGTCGGAGACCTTACCTGCACCCGCACCCCCATGAAGGGTACAGGTTTTTGGAGGGTATGGCAAGCCTGTACCCCTACCTGTACCCATACTAGTGATGGAAAAGTCTGGTTCAGTCTGGTTCACCAGGAAAATTGGTGAACACTGAACTGGACATTGCATTTGGTTCGGTGATTTTGCTGAACACTGGACCGAACGTAGTCAAACACGTTCGGGATGTTCAGTTCACGTTCAGTTTGGCGTTCGGACACTGAACATCTCCGACTCAATGCATGCGAAAGAGACTTGGGATTGCAGCAATATCAAAACATCATGTACTCTACATGTCAGTAGCACCTACACTAGCATCAGGCTCGACATGCGCTGTTGCATCAGTTGCAGCCTGTAGATGCCCATTATGGTAGGCACTCTTCAACAATTGCAGTGCCTCGAAGACCTGAGGTGTAAGCTGGTTGCGTCGACTATCATTTGTCATGCCACCACTTGAGAAGGCCCGTTCTGACAGCATTGAAGAGCCTTGAATAGCAAGGTAATCTCTTGCCATGCATGAAAGGGTGGGGTACATGGTGGAATGATGCTAGAGCAAGCACATCAACAAAGGCCAGTCAATACAATATAGAGTACTTACTGTTACGCACTCAAATAGGTCTGTTATGCGGAGCCCTAAGAGGGGCGTCGTCCACTAACATTCGTGACGTAACCGGAAGGGTCCGGTGTAGCGACTGAGACTGGTGACGACGAGTCGGCAGATATCAGAGACGCGCGTGTCACGTGACTTCTAAGACGGATGTCTTCAAAGTCACTGACGTTCTCAAAGTAAGGACAGTCTTGTCCGAACGATGAGTAGTCGATCGAGGTAGACTTAGGCGCGATGAGCACCTAAGAAAAGATACTAGAGACTGAAGCTGAGGGGGCTTCAGAGGGAAGTATGTTCGAGGGAAGATTGAGTAGATTCAAGTTAGGGAATCTAGTACAGAGTGACCGACTACTTATACTAAGTGGAAAGGGTTAAGGGCAAGGCTACCATATTGTAGGTAAGGGCAAAGGGGAAACGGAAAGGGTATAGGTACGCTGGTAGCAGAGCCTGATTAGTGATGTAAGGTCGAATGCGGAATGAGACCGAGAAACGTTGGAACGAGCCAACGGTAAATGATACAATGTGCAGCATGCACGAGTCAAAGGAAAGATAAGGAAAGCCACATTGGTGGCACGAGTCAGAACGAGTCATAGCCTGAAGGCACGTGCGCACGTTGGTGCGATAGGAGGGAGATGAGGGACGGGAACGGTCCCGAGGATCCGGTCAACAGATAGTCAGTAGAGAAGTACGAGCCGGAGGCATACAAGGGCGAGGACGAAGGGGAAAAATGATAGGGGGGGCCATGTAGCCGATGTTACTTGTAACATTACCCCCGTTTCAAGGTAGAGTTCCACGAACTCTTTAATCGTCGTCCAGGGGAACATAGTCGTCCTGGTTGTTATACCACTCGGGGTCGAAGTCGAGGTCTTCGAGCCAGGAGGCGGCTTCGATTGCGTTCTCTTCGCGTTCTTGCTCAAGGCGAGCAGCGTCCTGGTCATACGCAGCTTCGAGCTGCTGCATGTCCCTGTAGAACCGGTCGGAAGAGGTTCCACGGCGAAGGATCTTTCTGCCGTCGAGTCGAGGGCAGAAGGGAGTGAGATGTTTTGGGGCAAATTGCCCACAAATGCGGCAGAAGTATTGCGCGCAGTGTTTCTGTTTGTGTCCAAAGACACGGCACTGGCGGCAGACAACGTTGCTGCGGTAGACTTGGGTGGTTTCGGTGGCATCATGACGCGCGTCGTTGATGGCGTCTTCCTGGGCTTCCTCGCGAGGGTAGTGCCTAGTGAAGTTCTGGGTGCGCGGGCGATGCGCATGGGAGAGGGGTAGTCCTAGGGACAGGATGGATTGTGCACGAGCACGGTGATTTCGGCGTTGCGGAGTGGGAAGAGGTTCCGGAGAACCAATGGAGAGGTGTGGGACTACTTCAGTAGGTACCCAGTCGTCGGGGTTGAGAACAGGTGGTTCGGGAGGACACTCATCCAACTCTGGGATGGTGATAGAGATGGTGTCGACATCAAGGATGGGGGAGGGGTTACGTGGAGCGTAGAGCTCGCGTTCGTATTCGTTGTAGAGACGGTCGATCTCGGGATTGGTCAACTGGGTGACGTTGGGGATATGCTCTGGTGATTCAGAGCGGGGTAGTTGGGGAAGGAAGGGGGTCGGAGCTCTGTCATAGACAGCACGCTCGACGACTGCAAGCGGGTCGGGAGGGGGATTAAATGCCTGCTCCTCCTCCACGGCCATGACAGCGGCATGGAAGTTCCTGAGCTCAAACAGATTTAGCAAGGCTCGTTTGATCTTGCCTTGGTTATATCTGGTCGAGACGGTGGATAGGGAAGTCTCCCTAGCCAGGTCAATCCTGGCAATATCGCCGGTGAGGGCATCGGTGGCCCTGAAGGCCTGGACGAGGTTCATGGTTATGTCGTTGTTGGTGCGGTTGAGATAGTTGTCGAGTCGAATTGCATACTGGGGGTCGCAGATGACTGCTTCCCAGTAGGCCCGTTGCCTATCTTGGACAACTGAGCGAAGGGATGGTCGTCGGAAGATGGTGTATCCCGGGGGGGAGGGCCCATCATGGCCATGCGTTGGCTGGCTCGTTGGGTCGCGGTCGGAGGCAGACGCATGAGAGGTAGCGGATCGGTGCGAGGAAACAGACGACGCTGAGACCGACATAGCGAAGCGTCTTTCCTTGGGTAGTGGCGTAGGTGGGGTATTGGGTAACGGGTCGCTGTTTGTCGATGGGTTTGGGTTTTGTGGGGCGGTGGCGATTGCGGATTCGTTGGTGATGGAAGGTTTTGGTGTCGGTGTGGATGGGTTCGTCGGTGGGGTCAGCCCTTGTGTAGTGAGGGCGGTAGGAGAAGTTGCAGTGGCGTTTGTTGATCAACATGAGATGGCGATTGAAGCGATCTTGAGTCGCTTCTTATACGCCTTCAGGAGCTCCGCTGCGGACTTCAATTCTGTTTCGGGGAGCCACGTTCGTTTGGAGGCAGGATAGCCAACCCAAGACACGAGGTACCGGCGACGCGATCCGGTACCCTTGTGTTGGAGGATAGCTTCCACTTCGTAGTGTTCCTCTCCATCGATAAGATCAGGAGGAGGTTCGGTGAAATTCGGTCCATGCACGTCCGTCTCCTGATAGGAGGAAAGTTCCGAGGCATGGAATGTGGGGTGGATATGCCAGCTGGCAGGCAGCTTTAGCTGGAACGTGATGGGGGAGAGGACCTTCTGGATTGGGAAGGGTCCATATCGTTTCGGGGCGAGTTTCCTAGAAGGGAATCCGGTGATTAGGTTCGTGGCGGATAGCCATACCTTATCACCAACGTTCCATGGCTTGTAACGCTGGCCATAGGAACGATCAGCCATGCGTTGCTGCGCGAGGCTGTGGCATGCAAGGGCTTCTTCGCGGATCTTGGCGAGTGACTTGACTCGGTCTTCGGCAGTTGGTAGGGTAGAGTCGGGGAAGAGATGGGGGATGCCTCGTGGTTCATAGCCCATCATGAGGTAGAAGGGAGAGGCATTTCTGGCAGAGTGTCGTCGGGAGTTATGAACGAATTCGGCCATAGGCAAGTGCTTTGCCCATTCGGAGGGAGTCGTCCGGCAGTAGATCCGGAGGTAGGTTTCGAGCTCTTGGTTGAGCCGTTCGGTCTGGCCATCTGTCTGAGGGTGGTAGGCAGTGGAAAGTGCGACTTGGTAGTCGAGAAGTCGTCCTAGCTCTTTTGCTAGCTTCGAGGCAAATTGGGGGCCTCGGTCCGAGATGATCTTGTCATAGAGTCCGAAGCGCATGAACACTTTCTTGAAGAAAAGTTCGGCTACTCCTTCCGCTGTGATGGTTTTTCTGCAAGGGCAGAGAATTACCCCCTTCGTAAGCCCATGGTCTACCACGACCATGACAGAATCGTAGCCGGCGCTCTCGGGGAGGTCGGTGATTAAATCAACCGAAACCTGAGCGAAGGGCCGGAGGGCCGAGGAGGGTATCGGGGTGAGGGGAGGTGTCGTGGGGTGGGTGTTGACCTTCATCTGCTGGCACATGGCGCAGCCATCGACATATTTCCTAATGAAGGAGCCCATTCCGGGCCACCAGTAGGATTTCTTGACGTTCCATTCGGTACCGGAACGCCCGGGGTGCCCGGCGGTTGGGTGATCGTGATGTAGAGACAACACGCGATGCCGGAGGTCGGGGGGAACGTAGGCACGATCCTTGTAGAAGAGAACACCATCGGTGAACCTCCAATCGGAAAGTGCAGACTTCATGGGGGGTGCGCACACCCCGGAGAGAGCGTCCAAGGCTGTTTTCACAGTCTGGTCGGAGGGGTCGTCAGAGAGGCGTTGAAACTCGTCTGCGAGTTCAGCGTCGATTAGACGGGTGAACAGGGAGTCGGGGAGGAGGATACAATCTTCGTTATCTGGACCAGCTATAGCGTGGTCCGGACGTCGGGATAAGGCATCCGGTGCAGCGAGCTTTGTTCCGGGAACGTGGTGAAGTTCCAGATCAAAGTTGGTGAGCGTGAGGTGCCACCGGGCCTGTCGTTGGGTGAGTCGTTGCGCGGAGCGGAAATAGATCAGGTTCTTGTGATCCGTGAAGACAATGACTGGGTGAGGGTTTCCTTCGAGGAAGTGCCTCCAAGCCTGGAGGGCTCGGATGATGGCAAGGAGTTCCCAGTCGTAGATCTCATAGTTCCGTTCGGCCGCGTTGAGGGACTGGGAGAGATAGCCGCAGGGGTGGTAATCCCCATTGCTGTCTGTCTGGAGCAAGACTGCTCCAGTCGCGAAGAGCGAGGCGTCAGTTGCAAGTGCAAACTGTCGCGAGGAGTCGGGGTTCCGCAGAACCGGTTCGGTGGTGAATAGCTTCTTCAGATGCTGGAAAGAAGCTTCGGTGGAGTCGGACCAAGAGAAGGGGACCTCCTTCTTGGTTAGGTCTAGGAGAGGGCATGCGATGTCGGAGTAGTGGGGAATGAAATGACGGTAGAAATTGCAGAATCCAAGGAAAGACCGCACGTCCTTGACCGAAGAGGGTTGTTGCCATTCGCTGATGCCTTTCAGCTTGGCAGTGTCCATAGCGACCTGTCCGGGTCGAATGATCATACCGAGGTACTCGACTTCTTGAGTGTTGAAGGTACATTTCTCGGGTTTGAGGAAGAGAGACTCTTTGCGGAGTTTCTCCAACACTCGGCGGGTCCTCTGCCGGTGTTCGTCCAGGTTATCTGAAAAGATCAGGATGTCGTCCATATAGACGATTAACCATCCTTCGTTCAGTTCTTCTGAAAACGTCTGGTTCATGTAAGCTTGGAAGGTAGCGGGCGAATTGCACAATCCAAAGAACATTACCTTGGGCTCAAAGAGCCCATATGAGGTGGAGAACGCGGCTTTCCACCTGTCGTTGGGATGAATGAGGATATTGTTGTATCCTGAGCGTACATCGACCTTTGTGAACCATTGCGCCTTGTTGAGTTTCGCAAGCAAGGGTGGTATCAAAGGGAGGGGGTATGTTACGACGGTAAGTCGCGTGCGAACTGGGATGATCTAACAGCGACGATCACGACAGTGATACCATGTGCTGAGAGTCCAAGGTCGGCTCCCACAGAAGAGCAGGAGTTGCGTACGTTTGCGGAGGCGAACGATGATAGCGGTTTACAGGCAGAAGGGGTCTCAAGTCCTTCTGAAGGTATGGATCTGATGTCAAGCAGGTAGCTTTAGCAAGACAAAGGCTTCGAGGTAAAACCCAGTAGGATTAAAGTAAGGAACATCTACTTTAATCGTCGACCTTATATAAGGCTACTCTATCGTATCTAAGCTCAGCTTGAAGCTGGGTTCTAATCTGCTTATCTATCGAGTCAGAGATACCATGTATGAGGCAGGCTTCTATCTAGGATAAGGACCGCGAGGCGTCCTTCTATCAGTACATGAGGCAACACGAGGCTTGCCTTCTATCTTGATATCATAAATAGGTCTTCTAGACCTATGTCGTCATATGTTCGTCATAGCGGTCCAGACCGCTTATCTAAGCCGGCATCTTCCGGGCTTCTCTTCTATCAGTCGTCTGTCATCAAGGCCTAAAGGCCTGGGTATCGTGTCATTGCCGTGCAAGGTGGCAGAGGGCTGGTCGTGTAGCTGGGGGCTCACGTAGTGACTGTAACAGGGTACGCGTTCTTGATCGTCCATTCGTTGATGTATCGATAGTCCTGGCAGGGGCGGAGAGATCCGTCCTTCTTGCCGACAAAGAAGAATCCAGCAGCTTGAGGAGACTTCGAGGGTTGGATGAAATCTTTGGCGAGGTGTTCGTCCAAAAATGCTTTGACAGCGTCGGTTTCCTTTGGTGAGAGCGGGTAGGCTCGAGAAGACTTCGGAATGAAGCCTTCCTTCATTTCGATCTTGTGGTCTACCCCTGGCCGTGAGGGAGGGAGTTTGTTCAGACCGTCCTTTGCGAAGATGTCAGCAAAATCATGAAGATAGGAAGGTACCAATTCTTCAAATGATTTCTTCTTCTTCTCCTGCGCGTCCTCCATAGCAAATTCTTGAGCTTTGTTGGAGGTCTTCGTGTAGTCCTGCTGAGAGGCGAGGATCCAGAGGTTCCGGAGAGGTTTTGCTCGTTTGTGGAGAGCCTTCCGGATTTCGTTCTTCGAGGTCCCGTCCTTGGTGAGCGGGGTGTCGAAGGAGATGTTCTCGATGATCCAGACGGATGTTCCGTCCGAAGCATATTCCACTAGAACTTCATCGTCAGTGAGGGGATAAGTGGAGATCTCCTCAACTTTATCCACGAGATGGGTCTGTCCGACCCAGACATCGTCCATGGTGTTGAAGTCGGTGTCTTCGAAGGGCACAATGATTGGCGCCGTTTTCTTCTTGTTACGCTTCTTGTGTTTCTTGATTTCTTCGAGGCAATGTTGAGTGCCTTCGGGGAGTTGCTTGAGGGGCGAAAAGTCCTCGTCGTCGAGTTCTTCTAGGACAGCCTTTTCTCCACGAAAGAGATATGGCTTGGCCTTGCTTTCTCGCTGGGAGGCGTTGAGTTCCCTCTCCACCTCCTTTGACCTATTGGTTGCAGGCAGGGAGATCGTGTTGGCCTTCCAGTCGATATTGGGCATCATGGCACTAAGCCAAGGTTTTCCAAAAAGTAGATCATCATGCTTGGAAAGTTTCGTTACGTTGAACTTTCCATACATAAGTCTCTGATCGAGACGAATGAATAGCATGCAGTATTGGGTTACCTGTCCTGCCGAGGACGGGCTTCCGTCTACTGTAGTGATCTGGAAGGGTTTCTTGAGTAGGTGGGTCCGGATCCCATTTCGCTTGACGAAGTCATAGCTAATGAAGGTCCCACCTGCCCCTGAGTCGATGATGGCGGTCGACTGAACGGTTTTGGCACTGCAAGAAGAGAAAAGTGTCACCGGGACACGAAACTCGTTGGATTTACCAACAGCTTTAGTATACAATGTGCAGATAGAGGGAATTGACCGTTCGACAAGCCCTCTCTTTAAAAATCCTTTCTTTTGACAAGGTTGACTTCGATGTCTTCCTCGTCAGAAGACTCGTCAAGCTGGCGGACGCCAAACCGGGAGTCGTTTGCTCGATGGCCCTTCTCCTTGCATTTGAAGCAAAGGCCTTTATCGAAGCATTTCTGTCGCTCCTCAGGCGTGAGGGAACGATCGACGTCCATAGCATCAGGATCGCGTTGGCGGACCTGAGGCTTGGGGACGTGCCGGTGGCCGGAAGGGCATACTGATCTGTTGTTGGACACAACTGCTCTTGATCGCTTGTAGTTGGCTTCCAACTGTGTCGCGGCAGTGTACCATTTGTCGATGGTGGTGGGGACGACCTCCTTTCCGTAGATGGCGGTCCGAAGTCCTGGTTTCAACCCTCATTCAAAGAAGTGAATGAGGGCGACATCCTGCTTGAGACTAGCAGTGGATGACAGGGTTTTGAACGTCGCAATGTAGGGCATCACGTCGCCGGTTTGGCTCAAACCATGAAGCTTGGTTAGAGCCTCAGTCATCCGGTCGATCGGGTGGAAGGATTCGATGAAAGCCTTCTTGAAGTCCTTCCAGCTACCGAAGTCGACGGCAGGTTTGTCGAAGGCTGCTCGGTAGAAGGTGTCGGCCCAGATGCGGGCGTCTCCATCATTCATGTATTGGAGTGCAACAGCGACCTTGGTTTGGTCGGAGCTGTAGATCGTCGAGTTGATGAGGAAGTATGTCTCCACCGAGTACATCCAGCGCTCGGCATCATCGATGCTTCCATCATAATTCTGTGGTACTCCAGCCTTTAGTTCAGGCCTGGATACGACCACTGTCGGTTGTTGGGTGGGGCCTCCGGACATTCTTGTTCCAGGGTTCGAGTTGAGGTTGCCGTACGGTTGTTCGTCGGGAAACTCGTCGGAGGACGTGTGGTCTTCTTCCGATTCTTCTTCTTCGGAGTCCGGAGTGTTGGGATCGCGTTCCCAAGGGTACTTCGGGGTCCAGGTAGTTGTGGTGTCTGTCGGTTAATGGCCGTGCGGATGGCAGGGCGCAAAAAGGAAACTTGAATCTTTTGTTATGCACTCAAATAGGTCTGTTATGCGGAGCCCTAAGAGGGGCGTCGTCCGCTAACGTTCGTGACGTAACCGGAAGGGTCCGGTGTAGTGACTGAGACTGGCGACAACGAGTCGGCAGATATCAGAGACGCGCGTGTCACGTGACTTCTAAGACGGATGTCTTCAAAGTCACTGACGTTCTCAAAGTAAGGACAGTCTTGTCCGAACGATGAGTAGTCGATCGAGGTAGACTTAGGCGCGATGAGCACCTAAGAAAAGATACTAGAGACTGAAGCTGAGGGGGCTTCAGAGGGAAGTATGTTCGAGGGAAGATTGAGTAGATTCAAGTTAGGGAATCTAGTACAGAGTGACCGACTACTTATACTAAGTGGAAAGGGTTAAGGGCAAGGCTACCGTACTGTAGGTAAGGGCAAAGGGGAAACGGAAAGGGTATAGGTACGCTGGTAGCAGAGCCTGATTAGTGATGTAAGGTCGAATGCGGAATGAGACCGAGAAACGTTGGAACGAGCCAACGGTAAATGATACAATGTGCAGCATGCACGAGTCAAAGGAAAGATAAGGAAAGCCACATTGGTGGCACGAGTCAGAACGAGTCATAGCCTGAAGGCACGTGCGCACGTTGGTGCGATAGGAGGGAGATGAGGGACGGGAACGGTCCCGAGGATCCGGTCAACGGATAGTCAGTAGAGAAGTACGAGCCGGAGGCATACAAGGGCGAGGACGAAGGGGAAAAATGATAGGGGGGGGGCCATGTAGCCGATGTTACTTGTAACACTTACCCCCCACCAGTGAACCACATCAGCCACCTCCTCCAATGGGCTAGTTAAGTATAGGGCGAGTTCATGACATGGATCGGCGATGCTTTTTCAGATGATTGGTGAGCTAGAATTGCCGATCACATCCACGAATGCCCATATTGTGTGGGTGGTTGACTGGACGCTGATGGAATGGGTTCGGATGGTGAGGGCTGAGGTGTAACCAGCGCATGATAATAGTCGAACTGTTGAACAGTTAGTAACAATGTTTGACTGCAATGGTAGCCCGACTTACTGCAGCTTCAAGCTTTTTCTTCCCTTCATCAAAGGCGTCTGCGTCCCATTGTGCTCGTGCATACTTGAGTTTGTAGTTAGGATCTAGAGCTGTTCAATGCATGTATCAGTCGATGATAGAATTATTGAGTATATGGAGATGCACCCAAGCAAATAAAGTACACATCTGTCTCGTCTGTGTTCTGGCTCCACTTCCCCAAATTCTCAAGGCCAGCTTGTAATGCATCAGCAATGCTGGAGAACTTCTCATCATCTGCCATATTTTGCCAGCTTTGCTGCAAGAACTCCAACACTGGAATTGCTTGCCAGACTGTTGGATTCTTTGTGCTAGAAAAACTTTGAGTAGTGTTGGCAGGCTCCTGTAAGACAGTGCAACAGTTAGATATAGAAGACTCGAAGATAAGTTAATACTGCACCTGAAGGACTTCTCGGAGAAGCGAAAGCTGGACCCAATCACTTTGACTTAACTTGAAGTCAGCATACTGCTTCTTTTGCAAGTTTGGCACATCATCACTGTCATCAGCAAGACATACGAAGCGGTTGACACCCTGCAAATGATTAGTATGATATTGGTTATTGAAAAGAAAGCACACCTTCTGTAACAGAAGAAGGCGAGTGAGGCCCACTGAGTCCGGACCCACTGTAGAAGCTCAAGGACAGGCACATTGACCTCAGCGCATGATTGGCAGAAATGATAGTGTTCGACTCACGAGTGAATATTGTACGAATGTCGGCGGTCAAGTCACTTTTATGCCGTTTGGCACCCTGCACAAAGAATAAGTTAAGTTGGACGAAAAATTGAATGGAGAGTTCACTTACCTCACGGTCTGTGTCACCCATCTCCTTAGTTTGTTGATATGTTGATGGGGTGTCATCATCAGTACATGTATCCATGTCAGTTGCAGTACCTGCATCAGTTAGTACTTGGTTGGTGTCATCCCACTCAGGGTCTTCGGCAATTGCATCTTCAGATTCATCCTCAGTAAGTACCACTCGCTGTCCAGTAGCTTTGCATTTGCCCAAGACAGCATTGTTGGGGTCAACAAGCTTGGGGGCAGGGCGTGGAACACGAGCAGAGCGACGTGAGCCAGCAATCATGATGGCAGGGGGTGGCAAAGGTGTATGAGAAGTAGGGAGCGGAGTATCATCATCAGCATCGTGAAACCAGGTGATATCACCGGCGTCAAGAAGAGCACCATTGGCACCTACAGCGCTTTAGTTATTTGACATATTGAGGGGGAGAAAGTCAGGGAACTCACTGTGGTCCCAGTCTGTGTTCTTGCTTTATCGAGCTTCATGATCAGAGGTCTTCACAACACAAGTATTAGTAGTTGATCAAACATTATTGCATGAAAGATTTGCTTACAGTGTAGGTCGTCTCGTGACTCATTGAGGTCTTCTCTATTGGTCTTCTTGATTGAGTGTTAAATCAAATAGATGGATGCCGAGTTTATTTGCAAGGTTATTTAATGACGATGACCGATCTGTGTGAAGTGTGATGATGGCAACACTTATCGATGGTGGATATTGATGAAGTTGCTGAGTCATCATGCAAAAAATAAGTATGTGTTTGCACGCGTTTGAACACATTCAAAACAGTCCAAGGACTGCTGAATGTTGAACTGAACACCTGGTTCGGTTCTCCCCGGCCATCGAACATTGGACTGGACTGCGGTTCAGTCCACTAAAAATCTGATTTGAACCACAGTCCAGGACTGAACTTTTACATCACTAACCCATACAGGGTTTACCTGCAGGTAATACATATAAATATGAAGTTACACTGGAAGCATGAAAGACTTTTTCAGCATGAAAAATCTTGAAAAAATCCTAAAAAAGGTTTAAATAAATTTCATGATTCTGTTGCCTGCAAAATGCTGGTTAAAATCTGAACTTTCTATCTACTTTTGTTTGGTGCAAAAGGTTGATCTTAGTTAAATCTTAAGTCACTGTTCATCCACAATATTGTCTCAACACGTAGTTTAACCATTTGAACAATTTTTCTCTGGTACAAACCTAGACAAAACTTTGACTTTGTGCTATGATAGTGAATAAACTTTTGAATAACTTTTGTCAACATTTGTGCAACCATAAAAGTTGATGTTTTTATCACTCTTTTGTTAATGTATGCAGAAACTGTGCAATCACCACCTATACAGGCCTGCCAGTGTGCTTGTTTTGTACTTTTCCTCTGCTGTACATCTCCACACAGTAGTGGTCACTAATAAATATGTGTAGTACAGATGCAGCACATGGTTATTTATTTTATTATTGCTTCATCATCTCTCTCTTGATGTATTTGCCTTATAGGACATCTATCTGGCATTTTAAAGACCTTTTCAGAATCACACTCAACTTTCAAAGCCATGTGTGGAGTATTCTTGATGGTCCTCTACTCAGTCCATGGTTATTGTTTGGTCACTATTGTCATAATTCACACTTCATGCTGCATCTTTTGCCCAGCTCTCACATTTCTCTTGGACCAAGGTAAGTTTTGAAAAGGCTCAAACCATGAGATCTCTGGTTTTAATGGCAGCATGATTGAGCCTCGCCCATTTAGTGCTGATATGTGATGAGTGTGCTTGTACTTAGCGCTAGCTGTTCTGCTGCCAGTGAGTCCTCTCACAAATATATTTCCATGATCCTTCAAGTCCAAATGTTTTGAACTCCTGGATCATTCAACAGAATCTCCTGGAACTAAAAGCAACTCTGAACCTACTGGCTCAGTGTAGTGGTACATTGTTATCCAGCGATTTCGAGTGCTTTGAGCCAATGCAACTACATATGTGGAAGGGATTGCACAAATTGGAAAAATACTGTAACCCTCTGTGTCTAAGTGACAGAATGTTGTCCATCAAATATTGTATTCAAATAGTCTCCCATGTTCACTGGTACACCAGCGTGTCCATCTCTTCTTTTGAATAGCTTGGTGAATATGCTTCTCCAAGCGACTTGTGAGCAAAATGTGAATCACAGAAAGTTCAGGATCATGAAGAGCTTCTACAAGGAGGTGGATCAGATCAGTGACTGTTACAGGCTGGCATTTATCAAGGGCATTGACAACGAACACCGAAGGTGGATACTCCCACAGCTTGAATTGCAGGTGTCAGAGAGGCTGGCAAAATAAGGCCTCATCTAATCATGAAGAGACTTACTGGAGTCTAGAACCTGTGGATTGTTGTGGATAGCTCTATTCATGTCCTTCTGGATGCTGGGAAAATTGCCCATGAGCTGGTAGGCAAGGGTCACAAAGAAATATTTGGTTGTGCTACATTTTGTGTGCTTGTGCGAGAAAAAGAATGTCCCTGCAAGCCTTGTTTCAATTTTCATCTCCTCTGTCATTTTCAGACCTCAGCCACAGTGAATGCCAAGGTCCATCAAATATTGTATTCAGATACCATACCTCACAGTCTCCCATGATCACTGGTACACCAGCAAAGTGGAGGAGACAAAAAAATACAAGCAAACTTGCGCAGTGCAGATGAAACACCTATTGAGGTGGAGCACATGATGGGATTATTTTAGATAGGTTATCTCTGACTCTCTGGCAGCTCCCTGTTAAATCATACATATAAAATACCAATAAGCTTTAACTGATGTTCTGACACAAAATTCTCTTCTGAAAGCATTTTAAATCCCAACAAACTTTTGATTCACAGTAAGATTAATATATGTAACTGCAACAAAGTTAATGCATTGCATTGTTTTTGGATATAAAATAATAACAGCATAAGAAGTCTGCTTGAATCCTGAACAAAGGTAAACAAAAGTGAGAGACAAAATGTTGATCTAAGCTTGATTACTACATTGAATATTATCTGATGCATTATAAAAAATTCATCCAAGATATCTAGGTAACAAAAACATTAACAAAAGAGTGATAAAAACATCAACTTTTATGGTTGCACAAATGTTGACAAAAGTTATTCAAAAGTTTATTCACTATCATAGCACAAAGTCAAAGTTTTGTCTAGGTTTGTACCAGAGAAAAATTGTTCAAATGGTTAAACTACGTGTTGAGACAACAATATTGTGGATGAACAGTGACTTAAGATTTAACTAAGATCAACCTTTTGCACCAAACAAAAGTAGATAGAAAGTTCAGATTTTAACCAGCATTTTGCAGGCAACAGAATCATGAAATTTATTTAAACCTTTTTTAGGATTTTTTCAAGATTTTTCATGCTGAAAAAGTCTTTTATGCTTCCAGTGTTAGTAATTGTAAAAATGAGACACCCACCTCCTGCGAACGGTGGGCAGCAACTTGAATCAGTGTGGCTCAAGCTCAGATGAGGATCGACAGACTTGCGAACTGCAAACGGTGGGCAATGACATGGATCAGCATGGCTCTTGCTTGAATGAGGATCAATGGACTCACAGTCTGCGAACAGTGGGCAATGACTCAGATCAGCATGGCTCTTGCCTGAATCAGGATCAATGGACTGACCAACTGTGAATGGTGGGCAATGACTCGGATCAGCATGGATTTTGCTTGAATGAGGATTGATGGACTCATGAGAGCATGCACTGGATGTATGAGAGGGTAGATTGGAGTCATGAGAAGGGTGCGCAGGATGTACGAGAGGGTGGAGGTCTGAGAGGTGCGAGAGGGTGTGCCAGATGTACAAGAGGGTGTGTGGGATATGAGAGGGTGCGCGCAATGTATGAGAGGGTGCAGTGGAGGTCTGAGAAAATGAGCAAGGAGTAAAGACAAGCAAGAATGATCAAGGACAACTCACATGACAATAGACTTCAGCTGTGGGACTTGACAATAGGTGTTGTGTTGAAGAAGATGGTCTGATAGTACCAGTTGAGTGTCTTTTTTGCAAGCCGAACTGCTGAATGAATCAAAGACAGATATTTCTTGTGGTACAAATAGGATGTGAGCATCTTGTCTATGTGATCCATTGCTGGTATCACTGTCACAAGGTTAGGTGTTGCATGTGAGAAGTAAAGTGTGGCATCCTTTAGAATCTAACAAGAGCAAACAATATAACATAAGCAATATGTGCCAAAGCATCAAACAAAGAGTGCAAACCTTGACTGATACCCGCAGTATGGGTATGGGTAGGGGTAAGGGTATCCTGACCTCAGACCCATACCTGTACCCCAGCGGTACTCATACCCATGCAGTTCCCTATCCACCAGTACAGACACTGGGGAGAAATGCACTATCCATTGGGAGGGGGTTCATAGCACTCATACGGAACATCTACTTGCCTGGTGCAAGAAAAATGAAGATGCACACATCAAGCTGTTCTCCAATTCCACAAAGGATGTGAAGGAGCAAGGTCAGAAGAAGAAACAGAGTGGAACTTCAAGAGATACCTTTTATTCACAGGTCGTAAGGTAGATGACATTTTGATTCAACCACTGTGCCACATTGCTTATGTCATGTTTCCCACGGCCAAATCTGCCAGTTGCGATCTTTTCTTTCACCGTTGCCTTGTCAAAATCATATATACTGTAGTCAATCATATCTTTCCCCCTGTGTCTAAAGCCTCCAAAATAGAATTCGGAATGACTCGATGTCCGTGATATTTCCTTGTCACCCAAACTGCTTGTGGCCCTGTAAGACCCTTGGTATATGCATCCATGAACCTTGCAGAACGATTTGCATACCTGGAGACAGCACCATTAGATGTGGTTGTTTGGCTGAAGATTGTTTCAAGCTTACCTTTGGATCTGCAATAATGGAATATCATCAAGACATGCACTGACATGCTTTTCCATATCTTCCATCTTGTGGACCCGAGGACCTGAGCGATACAGAAGCTTGACAGCACCCCAATATTGCTCAATAAAATTGAGCTCGCAGTGGAATTTGGGATAGAAGTCACACAGATGTCCATGGGCAGTGATGAGTTCTTCGAGATGTGATTTGACGTTCTGAAAGTCAGGTTGATTGAACAATGTGTGACGACAGCAACAATCAATGGCACCTTCGGCACATTTGAAGTCTTTGCATTCTGCATGAAGCCCTGCTCACCAGAGTCCACGCTCATCCAGAATGACTTGCATGCCTTTGAACCACCCAGGCATTGTGGGGTGATCATCTGGAAAGTAAAGGTTTTGTTGTGTTCCATCTTGCAAGGTTGTATTCCGCATTTTTGGTCCATTTGGGTGACACGTCCACCCAAGCTTTGGGTTTTTCACCATCTTTCTTGCACTCGGGGCATCAGGTGCCCGTTTCTGATGCGACATTGCGTTGTCAAACAAGAACAGGGCTCGTTTGAAACCGTGAGTCTTCTCCTCGAAGATATCAATTGTATTATCAACTTGTTTCACGAGGTCATCATTGGTGAAGTATCTGTCTCAATTTTTACCCGGCTTAAACAGCACTTGGGATTTACTGTGGAGGCAAAGTTACAATTGGGAATGATGGTAAATCTTCAATGCACCTGTTGCCATGCCTCAACTCTCCCCATTCTTCAGTCAACATGCCTGAAACCATCAATGAGGGCCCTTCTCCCTCCGCCTCTGGTTGCTTTGTGTCTTTGTGGTCCCATTTCGTCTGTTGTCTATCATGCATCGTGAATGTAGATTTGTCCTGGGTAACTTTGACGAGTGGGTAGATTCCGGCAGCAAGATAAATTCCAGTGGGCAGGGATAGGACATTTCCATTGTGATCATAAGTTGTCATCCGTTTTGAATACTCATTCATGTGGCTCAAAAATCCTTTCCGATATTCGAAAACATCAGCCCGCTCGTGGCCATCAATGTACATTCCTTTTGTTGCCTTCCTGTATCTCCAATCCATCTTATGCAGCCAACACTGACCTGTCTGAATGGTGATGCCAGTCTTTGAGCCTAGGTACTGTTTCATCTCTGCAGTTGCCATAATATCCACAATGTCTTGTGCTTTCACGTAGCCATCTTTTGCAATGCCTTGGAGGTGGAGATGTATATGTTGTGCAAGGTCCTTGTCTTGAAGGATAGAGGTTCCCATTCGGCTATATCTATGGAGGGGCAGTGTCCCAAATCACATGTAGTCCACAACCCATCTGCGTAAATTTCGGGCATGATTGACCCCTCTTCCAGTTGCTTCTGCTGCAAGCTTAGAGCATTTCATCCACCCAAATCCAAGCTCTGGATCAATATACAGACTGATAAGAGCAATCATACTGGTGACACGAGCACAGATAAACATTTTGAGATTATCTTTCTTGTGCCTCACTATCAATTCAGCCTTGGCTCTTCGCAAAGCTGGGAGATCTCGATGATCCGGAAGGTCAAATGTGACTGGGAACTTGGATTCTGCATCTGAATCAGCTGCAACATCAGCTTGTGGATCTGTGACTCGTTCGGACTGAGATGGCTGTTGGGTCTCAACAATCTCTGGATCTGCCATGACATATCTGGCTCCTTGCACCTGGTTGCTATTGGTAATCTGACGGAAAATCATTCAGCATATTCCAATTTCACATCCATTATTTCGCACCTGTATTCTGTCTTCCTGTTTGCTGCTCTCAGGTTCTGCATTTTTTCGGAAGAATGACACTATGGATGGGAATCCAGCAGCCTCCATTTTCTTTCCCTCGAGTCTCTGCCTCCGTTTTGTCCGGTCTGAATTTCCCATGTAGACTGGTTTTCTCTTTGTGGCTTCTTGTCTTTCCCTCTCCTTTCTAACCATACTGTCATGTACTGCCTGGAGTTTGGCAGCAAAGGCAAGAAGGTCCGAATCTGTTTGAATTTCCTGCATGACCTCATCCTCACTGTCCTCCAACTCAAGATCAGAAGTATATGCTTCTGACTTGGAGTCACAGTCTATTCCAGGCTCTGATGTGCTTGATGTGACAGGTTCTGGTGCTTGGGACTTGACTTTAAGGGGATTTTTATGCAGGTTCTTGAGCCTATTTTTAATGCAGGTCTTTCTGCGACCCATAGCTGGCTTATTGAGATTTGTGAGCCAATCTCCTGGTAGACTTTGCTTCGCATTTTTGGTGGATTATGTAAGATTATATATCACGTGACATGGCCAAATTCTCGACATCAAATTTATGTTCTCTCATCAGTCTGTGTCTGAAGACTATTCGAGGTGTTTTGGACACTTTTCATAAAAGTTGAAATAACATCACAGGAAATAAATATTCTTTGATTTTTTTTCCATCACATTGTAGCCAAAGGTATCTGGAATACATTCTTGCATGCTAATAGGCTCTAATATGCAGTATGTTTGTGAAATAACCTGTACACGGAGGTGATACAAAATGTGGCTGGATTTGGATGTCGTCTACCTTAGTAATTTGAGCAAAATAAAAATACATATTGATGAGTTTGGCCAAACACAAGTTGTTATTATCATTATGTATCTTGATGAAAATTGTAGTGCTATTTAAGGTGAGTCTATGGCTAGTTTATCTTATTAATTAGTTAACATATCAGTAACATAGGGATTGAACACTACTGAACCAAAGTTCAAAGTTGTGTTTCTATAGTCTACATGTAACATGATAAATGGAATCAATATAGATGACAAAGATAGTATTATTGAAAATGAAGTTGTTAGCTATTCAACCTAGGCATACCATTTACTGAGACCACCACTAGCATATTTGACAAAGTTGAATCATATATCACAGTGTAAAGATAATTTTTTTGCCTACATATCCACTGTATGGGTGTGGATAGGGGTGTGGGTATCCTAAATACCTACCCCCACCCATACCCCTGGGTACCCACACCCACGACCCACAGTGGGTGCCGGATACCCATGACATTGCCTACATCTGGCTGGACTTGTGTGTGTTCTGAATGTCTAGACCAAATAACTTCATTGCTTATATCAGATTGTGGACTCATGTTTATTGTCTTTCTTTTAGCACTGTCAATTCTCACACTGGATACCTTTTCGCCTTCCAGTGATTCTGAAGAATTACTACCTATCTTTAGAATTATTCTCTTGTTCCTAGTGGCAGGTGAGTCTCCTAGTATACACTTAGAGGCTGATTCTTCTCCAACTTGCAGTGTCACTCCTTCACCTTTGATATCCTGGTCTACTAAGTTGCTGAAATGCAATTGGTCTGAGTGATGGGCAACCACCTTAGGGTGAGATTGCACTTTTGTCTGGTGCATGCTAGCCCTCTTTTTAAGGGATCTCATGTTGCTCCTGATGAGTGGTCCTTCACCAATCATATTAGTGCTGATGCAGTAGTTGATTAGTAGCTTTGAAATAACAGATAGATTTGTCAGAACCTGTTGATGTTCACTGTCTCTTTGACTTGTCAAGACTTGTTGAGGCATGCCTCTGTCTGGTGGGTATGTCGAAACCTGTTGAGGAACACCTCTGCTAGGCAGGTTTATTAGAACCTGCTGAGAAATACCACTGCCTGGTGGGTTTGCCAAGACCTATTAAGGAACACCTTTGCTTTCACTATCCTGGTCTCCTTGGTGAGGGTGCCTAGTGCACCTGTTGCTTGGCTAGAACTTGCCAGGTCTACTCACTAGCTTCTCTGCCAGGTGCACAAGCTGCCTATTCTTAGTGACATCCAAAAAGAGAGGGGTCCCTGTGTACACCAGGGCAGTGACAAAATTGAGAAGGAGAGTCTTTAGTGCATTCTCTTTTTCCATGCTGATAAACTCGCTTGGTGCCCTCACAATATCCTTAGGTTCATTACTGTATATGCATAACAGTGCATCAGCCAGGGTGTTGTCTGCTTCTGGTAAGTACTTAATGTGAAAATTGAACTTGCTTAAGACTTCTAACCACTGGGCTTGTTTAGGTGACAACTTGTTTTGAGTTGTGACCCACTCCAGGCCCTTATGGTCAGTGAAGATATGGAACTAAATGCCAATTAGTAAGTGTTGAAATATTTTCAGAGACTCTACAATAGCTAATAGTTTTTGTTTGTAAACCAGGTAGTTTTGTTGTGCAGAGTTAAACTTCCCGGACTAGAACACAGCTACATCAGCTTGCTAGACCAAGTCACCCTGCAAAAGTACACCACTGGCTTCTGTGAAGGACACGTCAGTCATGAGATTGACTAGAGAGGTGCTGTTGATACTCTCAGTAGGTCAAGTGCTTTTTGTCTTATGTTTCTATGAGTATTAATGCACACTTACACTAGATCAAATGCTTGTTGATCTATTGGAGTCCAGTCCCAGCAGGTGGTTTGTACAGTGATCTTTGAGAGATGCTGCATGTGCACCCTGATAGCATCATAGCTGGTGGCTAGATACCCGACTGAGCTGATGAACTGCATTAACAGTTTCTTCAAGGTAGGTGCCTTTCAGTTCATGATTTTATCAACCTTATGTGGGTCCAGACATATATCTTGGTCATCAATGATGTGCTCTAGTATAGTGAGTTCAGTTTTAAAGGATTGCAGCTTATGTTTCCTCAGATAGAAATAATTATCATGCAGAATATTGATCATGGTCTGTACTTATTGTACATATTCATCTGCAGTGTCCAAGTGTGCGATGATATCATCAAGATAGACATCCATGAAGATGCCTATGTATAGGCCAAAAATATAATTCATTAAGGACTGGTACATAGCTTCCACATTACAATTACCTATTTGCATAATGTGGCTGATCATCGTTTCATCAGGCGTGGCAAAGAGGGACTTAGGTATGTCCTCTGGCACAATACAAATTTACTCATAGGTATCCTTACCATCATCAGGAAAATGCTGAGACTTAGGTAAATCTAGTTATATTTGATAAGTCTGCACAAACAAAGTACCTTTGGACTAACCTTGTTAATGCTTGACAATGAGATATCACATAGTTATTTGATGTCTACTCTCTATCACATGGCTGTAATATTGAGGATCTTTGGTATGGGCCTGCTTCTATCTACCCTTTGAGCAATATTTGAATATAAGTTATCGTCCTACACCTTTGGTTATCCACCTCTCAATTTGTGATGATGATATTGGATAACTATATCACATAACAACTGATATTTACTCAATGGCTGCTCTGTATAATCTGGCTGCAATATTGAGGACCTTTGGTATGGACCTGTTATCATCAGCCCTTCTGGTGATATTTCAGCCTAAGTTAACTATCTCATATCTTTGGTTGTCCACCTCTAAATGATTGATAAAGAGGTTATATGACTATGTTATGTGACCATGGTACAGTAATTATTTTATGATCAGGAAAATGTGCTGTCCCCTGTAGCATATGTGGGCCAACTATGTTATTGTGTTGATAGCGCTTCTACATATTTTATATTTCCAATTGGTGTCGATACCATGTGCACACTCTACTCAAGCCCCTTTCATTTTTGGCTCAGAATTGTCCGTAGGCGACACTTGTAATAATTAAAATATACTAGTCAATGATCCTATTAGTCTGCCCCAAATACGTAAGACAATGCATAGCCTTCTTAAAGGGAAGAACTCAGGCATTGCCCCACTCAGCTACAAAAACTCTTCAGTAACCAAGACTACACCAAACCACTGCTCCACTACATTACATGAACAAGAAGGCTGGAACAAGTTTTCGGAGATGTAAACCCCCCCAATCCAGAGACAAAGAAGAGAACGTAGCCTAATGAAACCTGTACCGTCTCTACCATTATTCCATACACCTTCAGTTGGCGTAATTATCCTCGCAACTGTCTGGACCAATAGAAAGACCCTTAGACACCTCAGAGCACATATATAAATAGTTAAATAGCATATGTATTGTCTACTATAGGGCTCCACCTCACTAGATAATAAACAAAAATAAAAATGAACTAGTCAATGAAGAACAGATGAAAGAAAAAATAATAATAAATAGACCACCCATCATCCAGCCACCTTTAACCTACTTATTTAGATCAGTCATCTTCAAGATGAACATACAGTGTCACCCCTGCATGTAAACCATACCAAGCCAAGGGGCTTAAAATGGTTGTCACAACAGCTAGGCAGCAGGTACATGTAATGAGAGCAGGTTTGAAGTGTTGGGCATCTATAAAGGCACTCACAAGGAACCCAAAGCCAGACCATGTGATGCTTTTCTCTCTATAAGTAAACACAAGTGACAGACCAAAAGTTGACTTGCCTCATCATACAAGAAAACAGGGTGTGCTGAGCACCATAATAACCACTGTCATTCCCTGATCCAGGTAATAGGCCTAGCAAACTGTATGTTAGACTTTAGCAACTGAAAAATGAAATAAACAAACCACAAATTGCAAAGATTTCAATTTCTCGCTGAAGCATTGTGCAAACATGCCTGCAAACAAGCAGCTCACACAGAAAATGATAGATCCCTTTGCAATAGACTCTGCAATCAGTCCAGTACTAACACCTTGCAACTACCGACAAAGCAAGTGATATAGTCTACCTGTCATAAATGAAATAAGGATATGGCTGTAGATTTTTTGAAAGCTTATGAACCAAGCAATACAATACTTAGTTCTGTTATGATTTCTTCAGGTCCTGCAAGACCATCTGATATCTGGTCATCAAGGTATGATAGAGCAATGCATGGGAACATACCAAGACTGGCTAATTGGCTGATGATTTTCTCCATTGTCTCTCTGTTGGAAAATATAGTTGTTGAGGTGGAACTTTCTAATATTAATGCATCTATTGTTCATTCAGGTCAGGCTATTCAGTGCTGCATGCTATAGAACTCACCTGCATGAAACCAATCAAGTTCATTGCGCAATTGTCGTAGAAGGATGCGATCCAACTTGAGGTCTCAGGGAAAAAACTCTACATGCTTCCTGTTATGCAGTTTGTGAATGAATCATACTATGTCACCATTTAGGATTGCTTACCTCAAGTTCAAGTCCTGCACAATATTAAAGGTCAGGTAAAGACATCAAAAGGTCACATACATTTATGATTCCATTGATTGGCAGAGTCACATTTTCTGAAAAGAAGGGTACCATCTAAGGGTTCCAGCCAGCCAATAATGTGTGCCTCCAGTGCCACCAGATAATGAAGGTAGATATCCCTATACTTGGCCTTGTGTTACTTCAATCCAAGCTTTGAACTTATCGATATGATCCTGAGAGCAATCTCTTATGTTCAATCCAGTATATGTGTTCTAAATTTACAAAACATAAGTGTAATATGTACATGCAGTCAGTACTTACCCTTGTCCTATTGTAATAATAGGTAACTCTGGACAGATGAACAAACTCCTCCCATTCTCCATAAACCTCATTCCTGCCTATGTTAGAGTCAAAGCACTACTGTTATAAGGCAAAAACCAACTTAAGAAGGTCAAATTGCAGTCCCTATACTGTAAAGTCTGGGCCTAGAAGTGGCACTCTACATATGATAAAAGTCAGCTTGGATATGCAATGTCAAAGTAACAGATACTTACTGTCTCACTTTTTGAGCATACTGCCCTAACTCCATCAGCCAGGCAGGAGTACTGCGGTCCAGCGGAACTCTCTTCTGTTATAGATGTCAATCACAGGATGAAGTACAGGATGAGAAGCTATCATTGGACATACCATCATTGATACTGCTATGATTTATGTTGATTAGAGATTGGAGAATTGGGAAATCAACAGTAAAGGGTAAGTAGAGATATGAGATCATGGCAGCACACAAAGTAATTTTACCAAAATGTGCAAAGCTTCATCAATCATAGTGTTTGACTCCAATGTGTGGTGGATGAGTTTGTTTATTTGTTATGGTGGTGGCTGGTAGGCCAACACTACCGGTGCTAAGATAGTACTCCTAGTACTGTAGAGTTACAATCATAACTTCATCACACGTCCCACCCTCCAATGAATCAAAGCTATTTGAAGTGACAATCACACTAAATTTTGGGTCACAAAGCTATTTTGGTAAAATAACATAAAAAAGACAAACATTTGCTATAGACAACTAATTAGTGTAACTAAAAATCATTATACAAGGTGTTTGCGGTGTGCCTGCACTGTCCTCTCCCGAAACTAGGGATCTCTTTTTTTTTTCCTCTCCTCCCTTGCCCATATTCAAAGCTTCGGCAACCTAAGCATGTCCTGCAACTTCCGACTCATACACCTCCACCTCACTATGTGTGATAAGTGAGCTGTTATCATCAATACTGTAGCCTGCTGGCAGGTCCTGGCTGCCGCCATCTGCAATATGCTGTAAGACGGCCTCGATTACTATATCACTTCCATCCAAGGCATCAGCATTGGCATCATGGGTGGATGCTGGCTCTTCATCTGCATCTGCAATACCATGCTGCTCCTAAAGTTTGTATTGGTGAGTCGAAATCTTCATTCAGAGGTCTAGCTCGTTCTTCTGCATGTCCTGAAGTTATTGCAAGGCCTCACAGCTTGTCAGGCTATCAAATGAGAGGTTAAATGATAGACCTGCATGACAAGATGCAAAAGCCTGGAATATGAAGCTGTGGAAGAAAGAACATCTCCATAACAACCATGAAACCATCATCGTCTGCAGACTCTCATCTCTTTTTGACCCAATCCCATACAACCCACCATGTACTCTGAGTATTCATGACCTGCACCATAGAGTACCAATATGATAGTGGAGTTGTTGGGAATGCTGTGTGAATAATGGAATGGCACCCATCGAACCATGCTTGTCTGAACAGTTGCTGAAGCTCTGACAAGAGTGTGAGAGATGGGATAGGACACGATAAAAAGTCCTTGGGAAGCTCCGAATCAGGTAAAGCATGTTCTTTGAAAAAAAATGTAGGGGCCAATCCTTTGTCAATATCATCGAGTGCAAAACTGATGGGAAGGTTGAGCAATGTGTCCACAGAGAAAGCTCGGGAATGGATAGAAATGCAGATCCATGGTGACATAGATTGAAGGCACTTGATCTCATTCTAGATGACTTTTGGGGGACCTGTCTGAGGAAATGAGCGGCTGGATCAATGTTATCCCAAGGCTGAGGTGAAGGCTCCCTAAATTCAAAGTTTAGATGTGTTGGTTTGCGATTCGTTCAACTCTGAGGTTTCTTATCTGTCTCTGAACCAATACTGAGGCTATCACGGTCGTGTAAAGACAAGCCATCAACCCTGGCTGCTGACTCTGTGTGTGCAAGTGGATATCATTCATGGTTAACAATGTCTACCTCCTCCAGGTCTTGTTCCTCATTTTCCAGTGGCGGTGTTAGGATGTGTGCGCTCATGCTGTTAGTGGTATGTACAGGAGTGAGTGGTGGGCTGAGTGGCAGCTGTTCAGTTGAAATTTCCCTATGCTTCACTTTAAAACTATTCAAATTTTCCAGTTTGACCTGCTCTGCCCCTGAAGTTTCCTTGTTGGCCAAATCCATGTGAGTCCACGAGGTTGCTTGAGAGACGTATAGCTGTGCTGGAGCAACGAGGCTGGAGGAAGAAGACAACTGCGGGTTGTGAGTTGTTGACTCTGTGGATGAAAGAATCTGTTGGGAATGTGTATGGGATGTCGATTCATCATTCATGGGAATTTCAAGAGATGTCATAACTTGTCAATGTCGCATTGAATGTGCAAGGTTGAGGAACACTGAGGCTGGCTACTTGCAGGCATGAGTCAATATAAAAGACTGAGCAATAACACATGAGATCCATTCTGATGGGTCAAAAATGATGGATATGCTGAGGAAAGGTTAAACTCATATATGATGCAGCTGCCTGTCTCTCATATCCATTGGGAAAATGCCCATGTCAGATGGCCCAAGGCAATGACCTGAGGATCTTTTGGTCTATGTCAGCACCAAAAGGAAGAGGGAAGGTGGTTGCAAACCCATATCAGTCACGGTTGGGACGAAGCTAATTTGGGTGCATCACACGTCACAAGGAGCTATGAAGCTAAGGGTGACATGGTCACACCCACAAGGGTGCGAAGCGGCTATGGTTGTGACTCTATAGTACCAGTATATGTAATTCAATGGCCTTGTGTGGGGTGAATACTATGAGCAAGCATCTGCCAGTAGTCCCACTATCTGACATGTCATAGCTTTTAAGCTTAAAATACCATTAATGAATTCCCTAACCACTGTCAGGATGCATAGTCATACTTGTGTCAACATTGCTGCCATATATGGAGAACATGGAGGGGGTATTGCCAATGTATGGCCGTTCAGGATACTCATCTCCGTTTATTTGAGTACATTAGTGCATTCAGCCTTTGAGCCAAATATAGATTGTTGTCATGTCATATAAGTATTATGTATGTGGTCAATTAGTAGTGGGACTCAAAATAACTTCCAAAAACTTTTGGAAACTGGTGTAGAGCACACTAGAACCTTCCAACATCTCAAGCAACTCAGCCTTGATTCAAAGTCAGTCTGGCATGGCATGGCAGAGTTTTAAAACATGCCTGCTACTCGCCAACGTGTTCATCATTACGCACGACTTCGAGCCAATGCTCAAGTGCACTCAAGAGCAATGGATCCTTGAGCATCCACCTTCAAAGGACAAATCACCAGCCCTGCAGTCGCATCAGAGCCCAAGATGTCAATTCAATGGCAGGGCAAAACTACCCTCACTGACACCCTGGTGAACTATCTAACCACTCACCCCTCTGATTGCAGGATCCTAATTTATTTGGTGTGACGCTCGGACCCGCGCTGGGCAGCAAACAGGGTATTGTCATATGTGTCAAGGAGTATAGGACACTACTAGTTTCATTATCATTGTCCACCTTTTTTTCTGCAAGTAACCCTTGTTCTAAACTGAACCTGCTTTCCCGCACTTTGTGCATCCGCTTATCCGCACTTTGTGCATCCGCTTATCCGCACTTTCCCATGCATCGGCCGCATTGGATGTGCATTCCCACGCTTCGGATCCCTCGGAAATGCATTAGGAAAGTCCCTCGTCCATCCATAGTCCATCCAAACCCCATTGGTATGTGAATTCTCTTACCTCGAGGCTTGTAAAATGTGTTGCAGCCTTATTACATGTCCTTACATATTTACTATATTTCCTATTTCTTCCTACTCCGAGTGGGATTTTAGACACTATAAGTTACCTATACTTTGGACTACTTTACTATACTTCTCTCGGACTGTACACTTCCCTCATACTGTATACCTCACCTATAGGTTTACCTTCGAAGTAGTCCCTAGTAGTGTGTGCTTTTTAGCCCCTATTAGGTTCCTTATACCTCTCTATACCTAGGATCCCTTACCTTGCAATATACCTTTGCCCTCACTCCCTTGAAACCTCGTTCCTTAACCTCCCTATACCTTGTCCGCACTTTCCCATGCTTTCCGCACCTTCGGCCGCACGTTCCCGTGCTTTGGATACATTCCTATACCTCACACATACCTTGTCCGCTATTTTCCCATGCTTAGCGCGCTCTCAGGTCGCACATATCCATCATCCTTTTAGTAGCAAATCCCTTTAGGGTCAAACACATCTGTTTAGACATAGCAGCTAGGCATTAGCTAGACCCAACTTTGTCCTTGCCACTCAGCAGGACTGTTGGCTCGTGCGCTGCACCCCTTACCTGAGTATGTGCCCTTAATTTCAGATTGGTGTCTGAAGAAAGTCCAGGGACGTCTGAAGGACGTCTGAAGGCGCAGGAAACTTCAGAAGGACTTTCCGGATGGGTGCAAGTAACTTCCAGATGAGTGTGGGAAAGTTCCAGAGGAACTTCCAGAAATTACAATGAGGTTTTATTCTGGTACGGATATGTATAATGGGTACTTGGGACTTGTCCCAAGTAGAAGCAAATAGAGGAAAGGCTGCAAGGACAACATCCGAAGCAGAATAGGTCCGGAGGACCGTGGGAAAGATCTGGATGGACTTCCGGAAACTTCAGAGGATCGGATGAGTGGATGAGTGGAGTATCAGATAAGCAGAGCTCTGGCCTAGGGAGAAACTCTCTAGGCCTGAGATGGATAACAACTAAGTTGGAAGACTAGAACTGATATGAGGACTTAGAGTGAGATCTAGTGTGAGAACTAATATGATATTCAGACTGAGGAACTACAGGACATATACAAGAGTTTATATACTAAGTGACTATCAGAAAGATCAATAAGCAAAGCTCTGAGGCTATGTATGAAGCATAAGCAAAGTTATCAAACATGAGTCAGAAATGAAGCATAGGTTAATGGATCAGTAAGCATACCAGTAGTAAGTATAACTGAGATACCTGGAACAAGGAAATACCGGATAGGCTGTGTTAATGTTATATGTACAGGAAATGGATTAAGTAGTTTATTGTATATTGGATCAGATCAGATCAGATATGGTCCAGACGAGATGCATGGATGTATGGGATATGTCATTAGGGTGATAGGACAAAGGATGAATGAAGCAGGCTAGCTGTGGAGGTATGGAGGTCTGATGTATAGAGATAAAGGGATCTGGATGTGGATGTGCAGAGGTGCTGGGATCTGGATGAGTAGAGGACTGGAGACATGGATAAGGTGTCCGAAGGTCCGGATGAGGTGTGGGAATATTGTTGGACGTAGGTCCAGAATATGTGATATGACAATGGCGCCACATACCATCAAAATCTGAAGAAATTCTGCAATTCAGTCTCCAATCAGATCTCAGGGTAAGTCCTCTCTTATTTTTTTTGTGCTCGCATATGTTGATTGAACACATCAAGACTCAGGACAAAATACAAAAAGCACAAGGGCAGGTTCATGGCCATGGGCGCTGGCGTCATGCCGCATGATGGGCAGTCTGTGCAAAATCTCTTAGGTGAGTCCCTCATGCCTTGTCTTTGGTCTGTGGCTGATTGATTTTTGTAGCACTTGTTCATGTGGACTTTCCTTGGTTCTCAGATCTTGATTCCATCTGGCACAACAACCCCTCCATGGTGGCGAAGACTTACTTGTCTCAGCCAGGTGTTGATCACGCTGGTGCACTGTATTCGCTTGTCCAGCCGCATGGCAGGGCTGGCTGGGGCTGGTCCCTCCATACCGGCTGCTCAGTCCTCCCATGCATATATGCCCCCCAATCTGCCCCCTTCCGCATATCCTCCTCTGACCTCATTTGTCAATGAGTAGTCAAACGTGAACATTTCACTGACCTCATCCATCAATGAGCAGTCAAATGCAAATGTTCCACTGACCTCATCCGTCAACATGCAGTTGAATGTGAACATTTCTCAGAGGCTTCCCAGAATGCCTGACCTGCCTCCCAGTGCATCATATCTACCCTCTAACACATCCATCCCCCAACAATTATCCACCCCCCATCAATTATCTGCCCCTCAATGCATTCCCCTCCCCAAACACTGGTACCCCCCCCTTGTCCTCTCTTCCACCTTCCTAGACTCTATAATTCCCCCGATGTCAATATCCGCAATGATTTTGGAGCTGCTGATGACAACAATGACTTGTATTCAGAGGGCGTGGGCCTATTTTCCACGCCCCTCAGAGATGCACTAGAACATCTCAACAGTGATGAGATAATGGACTATGATGGGAATGCTTGAGAGAGCCCTCCCCAAGCTACAGGGAAGAAATGCCAGCTCCCAACATCTCCATCCCCTCCTCCCAATGTTCCCTCCCTATTCCAAGTTCCCGTGAAGTCACTGACATCATTTTACAATAGCCACTTGGCATTTGGCGCACAAAAGCCATCCAGCCATGTGGGGCAATGCAAACTGTCATCAGAGATGTCCCACAGCATCTTGACACCCTCGTCGATGACTCGCAACACTACCCCCTCGTCGGACTACCATATGTCGCCCACCCTGCAGACCTCCCTGCTGAACAGCACAGGGGGCTCAAAGAAGAAGAAAGCCAAGTTAGATGTTCTGCAGGAGGTAGGCTACGTTCAGGACGAGATTGAGAGCATGCATTCTGATGCAATGTCATGCCATGATAGCAAGCATCAATGCTTCCTTGCAAAGCTCAATGTGAAGAGTGGACACCATTGTGACTCGAAGAAATATGAATGGCTTCGCAGTGCTCGCAAACATGAGGCCTCCCAAGCCACTGTCTCCCATCAAAATCTGCAGAAGCAACAAGATGTCAAGATTCACCTTCGTGAGACGGATATTCAAGTGCATCAAGCGCATTCATTGGTGCTCGACAAGGAGGCCAAGACCCTCTGGCTCAAGATACAGTTTCACCAGATGATGCAGGGCAACAGGACCCCAGCATTGGATGGAGCCATGTGATTTGTTTGTCATCATTGTCATTGTTGCACTTCATTTGTTGTTGCTGTTGTGTATTGTCGCTATCATTTTATTTGTACTACCATCATATGTTTCATTTTTTGTTGTTGCTATGTTGTTGTTGCATGTATGTTTTTCTCCTACACTGTTCTCATTCCTGCCTTCATTGATACTGCTCTGATTCAAGTTGGTGTTACATAGGTACATATATATGTTGTACATTTGGTAGTAGCACATGTCAAGTAGTACATCTCAATATGATCCTCATCCTGCTTTACATTGTGTATTAGATTGAGGACTGTCAAAGAGCTCATCCATCAGCTTTGCACAAGTAGCCTGACCTGGAGTGCCCTCATATGTCCTGTTACCAACTACCTCATCACCATCTAGAGCCTCAAACTCTTGAGCAATGTAATCTTCACCCTCTCTATGGGCCCACTTTAGAGAACTCTCATATGTTCCATCCTGTTTGCGACGATCAATTTCAAAGCAGATGATCATGTTGTGCAGGATGATACAACACTTAATCCACTGCACAGCAAAATCAAGGTCTTTCTCCGACTGAATCCTGAAATGGAGCTCTCAAAGGGACTGAAACTCTCTCTTCAAAACAGCAAATGTGTGTTCAACACGAACATGAATCTAAATCAATGTAAATCACTTGAAAATTACCAAAAAATATATATATACCTTAGAGAGGTGATAATTGAATGTCTTCTGGTTCTTTGTCAGCCATCCATTGTGAGGCTTCTTGAAAGGGGCAATACACCATGGTTCCAATGGATAGGCACTGTCCACCCAAACCCAATGACCATCAGGCAGAAGATCAGCATGCTCTTCATAGAGACAAAGGACCGAAAAGCAAATGCATTGTGGACACTCACAGGGTGACCAAGAGAGTAGTCGACAATCAGGAGGTTGTGGGGCAAGATGACTGCCCTAAAATTAAATTAAATTTTGTACATGAAGATGGACAAAAAATACCCGACAGCCAAGGGAATACTTGGACTTCCTATCATAAAATGTCTTACCATAATAACCAAGTTTAGTGAGCAGATCCATGGTTGAGCCATCAATGGCTAGACAGCCACCTCTCTACTCTGGACAAGTATGTGACTCAGCGAATTTCCGAGCCAGGTCACTATCCTCAGAGTCACCTGCTAGAAAGCAGATGAACTAATCATAGGCATTAAGTACCGCAACCATCGCACGATTAGTGCAATTGACCACTGACCCAACACTCACGCCTGCTCATTGAGCAACATCCTGGAGAGTAATGATATTGCTATAGTGGCCTGCACAATTCAGAATAATAGCAAGCTGGATGGAGATGGGGAGCTGAGGATTGTTGGACTGGTTCTGGAAGATAGGGTGATCAGAGATATGATTGAGGATATTGTCAAAGATCTCCGGGTTGACATGAAGTTTTTGCCGGAACAGGTGAGGGCAGTGTTCCTCATAGTGAACTAGCATATGAAGCTGAGGTGCTTATCGGGCTTATGGAGTACACATGCCCTCTTGACCTCATCACAACGAGCAGCAATGATGTCCTGGAGCCTGTCATAGGGTGCAGCAACATTATCGGATTCGTCACTGGAAGAATCTGAAACCCCTGTCATAGGGGAGATGGGGGATGGGGGGCTAAAAGACAGACTGATATCATCATCATCTGAAGTTGAAAGTGAGTCCAGGTTAGAGTCAGTGTCAGACTCAAAGTCTGACCAGTTGTTGAGGATATCCTGATACTCCAACTTGGCTAATGCAAGTGCAGCCTGATCAACAGCATTCAAGATGTCTTTATGTGTGGATTGATGAGGCATGGTGCTGGAGAATTCACAGTGTGATCTCTTATCAGCTCATCCAATCTCCAACTGATTTGTCAGAGTTTGAATCGGAGTTTGAATTTCACCACCATCAGTGTGCTGATTTGTTGACCTCCACCTCTGAGACCATTGTAGCCTAACATCTGCCAAGCCTTTATTGACCTCCACCAGACTGTCAGTAACATCCACCAAAGCTCCAATCCCCTGCTACATGCAGCCAATGCATCTCTGTTGTTTTAATGCAGCCACTCTGGGTTTGCAGTCACTCTCGCACACATGTGGTCTCTTATCTGTTCATTCACATTTATATCTGCTCATATCCAGTCATTCTCACTCATATCTACCTGTTTACACTCATTTACAGCCGTTCATTCACAGTTGCACACATTTTGTTATGCATTCTAACAGTGCTCGGTCACGCCAGTCCCCAATACATTTGCACTTCTCCTCACAGCCTGGTTGGGCCCAAGCCATGGCTTCAAGCGCCAACATGTGCATCATCCCGCACAGCTTAGAGCCAGCACTTGAGTGCACCAGGATTGAGGGATGTTCGAGGGAGGATAGTAGGGAGCCAGGGCATGCTAAGTAGACGGCATGCTAAGCAGACAGAAAGCTTTGATTCCCTCTCTCCCTCCATAATTATTCAATTACATGTCAGTGCATTAACTAGCTATGAATATATTTGTTTTATCCTTAGTGCATTGAAATCTCCTAAGTGCTTTGAAGTCTGCTTATATGCATATGTTATGCCGCCTATGCTGCAGCTGTTGGACACTGTTCTAGCCAAATTTCTCAACGCCTTTAGGTGGTGTTGGAAGGTTTAGCCATGCTCTACATAAGTTTCCAAAAGTTTTTGGAAGTTATTTTGAGTCCCACTAGTACATGTTCAATTAGTTTCACCAAATAATACACCAGTCACCATGGCCGTATCTAATGTTGCATCTTGTTCATATCTATTCAAGGCTTGGCACTATCTGTACCAGTTTTACTCATGCCCATGGTAACAGCACCCATGGGCAGTTTTGTGTTCAGCTTACCCTACTCCACAGGCCACAGCACCTCCCTCAGTGAATTCACTACAATGGTTGCTATTGATGCAAGTACGTGCTGCATTGTTGAACTGACTGATCTCATGATGTTGACCTTGCAAAGATAGTTATCATTATCAGAATGACACTCTCAGGAGCATAGAGGCCAGGATGGGTACCCTAACATCTGAAGTCTCGGATGTTACTGTGAAAAATTTGGCGCATGGGGCCTCATTGAATGCCACCTACAAATTGGCCCAAGATAGTATGGATAGCAACAGTTGTACTCGGATTCTCTTACAGGATGTGAGAGGTGACATAGCAGTTTTAAAGTTGGAATCCGAGGTGATGAGAGTTGTACTAATGGAAATTTGAGATACATAGTTACCTAAAGTGCAGATGTAGGTCCATTGTAAGAATGCAGCTTTCATCAGAACCTTGTCGTTGTCTTAATGTATGGTGTACTTAAATTGTTACATTGAATCAAGTACTGAGTTTTTTTTCACATCAAGCTAGTATGTGGGAGCTTTCGGGAGCTAGGCTATCAAACCTTTGCTCAAACACTCAGACTGGAACATGGCTCTGGAGATGTTATGCCACCCGCAGACACTAACAAGTAAACATGTGCCACCCATTATGAAAATATTAGGGCAGGGTAAGTGAGCTGGTTGATAGAGTGAAGCAACCTCGTTAAATGTTGGTGATGGGAGGCTGCTCGCTGAAGTCCTCATTATTTAGTCAAGGATTGAGTCTCAACAGACTTGGACTCAAGTGACTACTGGTGTGGCTTAGCATACCTGTCCCCATGCCATCACCAATATCATCATCTCATGAGTCTTGTCAACAACTAGGTCACCTTTCACTCCCACAACTCAATAAGTATCTCTTTCAACAACTCGTCACACCTGTCAAGCACCATACCATCATTGATCAGGGTCCAATCCCTCTTTATTGTTTGGATGAGTGTCGTCTCCAAGACTTGGCAAAATGCGATGGCATTTACCCACTCAATTGCACATGGACATACAATAATATCAAGACTTACCCTGTGATGATGCCTGCTGCAAAGAAGGAGAAACACATCAAGCATCACATGGTTGATAGTGAGGTTGAGGAGGTCGAAGTTGAGGTTAAAAGGGTTCAACCCTTGAAGCGCCTCTTCCTGTTCCCTGGCAAGAACATGACTTTTGTGGGACGATTCTAAATAACACGCACAAACCACCATCTCCTTGGTGTAGAAACAACAACACTATGAGGAACAAATGAGCTCCTGACTGTATTTAAAAATGTTGTAAGGTCATGCATTGCCTAGTCTGCGTTACTTGAGGAGACAAGTGCATTCGACCCTAAAGGGGAAGCGAGTGCAGCGAAAATCTAGAGGTATGCGCTGAAGCGAGGCGCAGGAACATGCGCATGGGAAAGCGCGTGCGCGTGCGGAAATGATAGAGAGACTAGACTTAAGTGATAATATGATGCAAGAGATGTCAGTGCGAGATGTAAAGGAATAGAGTTCTACTTTGTTCTGCTAAGTAGTAAGTAAGTAATAACAGATAATTGGGAGGTAAAGTAAGTGGTAGGAAAAGTAAGTAGTACTATGTACTGCTGGTGCTTATATAGCATGCCTAAGTGCTGTAATGCGGAGCCGAAGCGCTACCGAGTAGGTATGTAAAGATATATATGAGTGAGAATCCATGATAAAAATAAAGATGGAACAATATGCAAATGAGAGAAATAGAAATATATGCACTAGAGGGCTTGGTGGACAGTGGATGGGTGCTTCTGGATGGCTGGCGCTATAGGGCACTCAAGCGCGGGAACGCACGCGCGCGTATACATCATGAAGCGCGGGAATGGTGCGCGCATGGCGCATGTTGCACGGGAAAGCTGCACCTCATAGTGGAATACCTGTGGATAGCACACAGAGTGATGCTGCAAGTTTGTGCTATGTACTCCTAGTGTAAAGTGCCATATCACACCATGAGAGGCATGATTCTCTATATTGGTCTTGTCTATTTCTCGAGCATTTAATTATAGCCTGTATTTGCATGGTCAAGTATCGACAATGGCCATACCTCCACATTCACGATGCATACCCATTACTTTATTGATTGTTTACCAGCATCTCATCGCATCATGACCACACGCAATTCACAACATTCTCACTTAAGAATCATGTCGTCAACTCTGCTGAATCACGCCACCACTGCCACCCACCCTGCCTAATACTGTGCATTTATATCAAAAGTTGAATAATGATTTGTACCATATCATTTTATTGTGTGTATACCTATCCTACTTTTTTTCTTCTGGGCCTGTATATGGTGTAACATCAACTTTGCACACTTACTATGTGCATTATTCTATGACACAAGACTAATTGATTTCAGTTGAGTTTTGTGGCCAGCTTAATTGCTTTCTGTCTTATTCTTTTATTAAGAAGTAGCACTGACATAATTTAGTAGGCAACCCAAAATTCAAATGTTTAGTAAGGCATCAGCAAACTTCTCTCCACAGAAGATATGCACAGAATTTGTGTTCTTACTGGCCCAGGCAAATTCTGACCATCTTGACTGACGATGCCATCAGATCGCAAATCAGTGGTGCTCTATGCAGAGACAAAGTTACATAAATCTATATACCAGGTGGTTTGACTGTTGCCAAAGCTAAGGAGGAGGGGATGATTGCAATTAGAACTACCAGAGCTATTTTGGGTGTTTGTCTTTTGTTGTTGTTACTTTCACACTCATGTATGGGCATTACAGGATAAAGTCACAATCTATAAGATCCATTGATGGGTACTCCTTGACATGGGTCACCATCAGCTGGCTGTCATGTGCGGACACAAGGACTGGAAAGAGTGGAAAGGCCACATCAACTGGAGGAGATGATTTTGCTATCAGAACTGCAATAATGACCGAATTGGAGAGGATGCTTCAGGATTCTGACCACCCATCAGAATATTGGAAGGCCATTGGGCAGAATCATCACACCCTCTGGTTGCTTATTCATCGTAACCACATCAGGACTCACACAGATATTGCAGCACACTCTTCAACAGAGAAGGCTATTTCAGACTCGGAGAGTGTTCTTGCTTCCATATCCCGTACAGTTTACAACAACTGACAAGCCTTGCATAACAATTTCTAGATACCTAAATTGTAATCTGAATGATCCCACACACTGTGAATATATGGTATCTACAATCTCTGGCAACACCTCTATTAGCCCCACTCATCTTTACTCCCGCTTGACACATCAGTGTTCATGACTGACCTCAGGAATTCTTTCAGAAGCTCTATGATCTGGGTAATGTGGTCATCATCTTTGCTGTTCCGGGGGCCTGGTGTGGGATCAATGACTCTGGTTATGAGTTTGAATATCTATGATATTTGAGCAACACGCTCTGAGCCATTGTTGGTGAACATACCACACACAACACTCCAACAATCTACACTAGTTCCCCACTTGGTACCTAGAATGACCTCCGGACACCAGTATTGCTGCATCTGGATCATCTGAAGCACTCTCAGTGTACAGCATCACCCTGTTTCTCCTATGAGTCAATCACTAGGTCTTTGAGATGATGATTAACATTATTTGTGCCAGAATGATCATCAACATGTTTGTTGTCTCAAGCAGAATATTGTGATCCATTTTGCATTTAGCTTTAGATATAACATGCCAGTCAGCCAGCTGATCATTATACCACCCTATGTTGCTGCAAGTCAGTATTCTACCTGGATCTGCAATCTCACACAGTAATCTGTTCCATTTAGCTCTCACATTGCTCATTTTTGCGCACTACTCAGACAAGTTAAAGGTGTGATCCCCTTTCATTTTTGCCAGCCTTACTATGTGTCTCATTGGCTTTTTGATTAATATATCCACTGCACCCAGTGGTGTCAAGTACTTTGAGATTTTCTGTATTGTCATGGGAAGCTATGCAGTGCTTCCTGGCATGGTTTCTTGGTATGTCATTATCAGTCGCACCATGATCAGGGCTAACATGTAGTATTGAAGGCTTGGAAATAATCTTTCTGGCTAGTACAAGAGAGGCATTGGCATGGCCCTCTATATTGGTATCGGAAACTTCAGTGGTGTCATTACATCTATCATCTATAGATTGTAAGAGTAGCCTCAGTTTATTCTTGGATGTAAGTTCAACTTTGCTCACATGACTTGCACTGCCTAACTCTCTGTTTTCCAGATGGATTAGAGCTGAGGTTCATCGGGATTGGATTGACCTTGGTACCAACTGTAGACAGAGACATCCTGTTTTGCACCAAAATATGCCTAACTTTCATACATAGGTCCATCTCTATGCAATATCTTCACTTGTGCATCCAAGGTAGGCTTCTTTCAATATCCTTGCCTTCATAGGTTAACGAGGTTGTTCATGACAGATGATTCTCAATCTGGCAGCTTGCGATGATAATGCTCATGGTCTTCCCTCAAAAATATGGCCCAAGATGCAATCCACAATAGTGATATATGGCAAGATAGCGCAGCAAACACTGGAGTGTGCTGATTCTATCACCCATTACTCTGAAATGAAGAGCTTCTGTGAGTTGATCCACCACTTTATCTCCTGACACTCAATGTCTCTTGCATCAGGTTAAGGCTTGGAAAGCACAAGTTTGACAACAAATGCCACAATCAAGAGCTGCAGCAATATTCTCAACAGCCTCATACTGCAATTCTGAGACAGAGCCATTTGAGATACCATTGTCACAGTCCACCATATGGGTAAGAGCTGAGTTTCAGGTCTTGTTGAGCATCATTTGACATTTGATGATCTGTAGCCAAGATTCTGGACCTCAATGGCATGGAGTGCACAGCAGAGTTACCATGTCTAAATGTTGTCTGCCAGATACTTGGTAAGACCTTTTGACTGAGATTACTAGTAACTGTTCTCTGTTGTGGCCTTCGTCACCTTGTGCTTGAAAATGACTCTTTCAGCCCCCACAAAAATGCTTATTTGTAACAATTTTATTCATTGATGCCCTATTCAATAGAAACACGATCCTTGCACTGGCAATACTACTCTTGTCTCCCTTGAATGAGATCCACTTTTTTATAGCCACATCAAAGCTCAGGATGCTTCCACCTACTAGTCTTCCAATGTCCTGTCAGGGACTCTGTGATGGTCAAGAAATTATCATTATGACACAATAAGGGCTTACTTGCAAGTGAGAAGGGGTGGCATAAGTGTATTGTCTTTATGAAATTTGGAGAGCTATTCATTCAATACATCGCAGGTGGTGTTCTTTTCCTTCCTCATTAATGTCAGACATTTGATCCTTTATCAAATATATTGTTCAGGAAATATAGTTTCAGTGAAATGCAAAGGAGCAATCCCATCTGCACAGGATCCCTTGCTCCTAAAGAACACATCCCACCATAATTTCTATGTTAACTTCTGCAGTAAAACTCCTCAGCCCAACTACCGTCCATCCCTCAACAGACACTTGCTGTCCAGTGAAACCTTCAGAACACTGTGTGTCTCGTGTGTGGAACCACTGTCATGAACAAACATCTCATATGCTGTATGAGTGAACGGGGGCTACTAGAGGATTGGTAAGTTTGACAATACAATTGGAATAGCTTTCAACACATCCTCTATGCTGATTGATGCTCTCTTTAGTAGTGTCTCATAGGAATGTATATTTATTTGGTGCAAACAACAACTTGGATCTACTTCCTGCTGGTCTGCATATGTCAGATTGATGCACCACTGTAATTATTAGCATGTTGAGCAGCTGATCTTTCTACCGAAAAGTCAGAGCACCACTTTTTGAAATATATCCTCTTTTGCTGTGGGCCTGTAGCTTTCATTCATCTGAAATTTACATCCCAATTTGGTTACCTTGCGGGCTCAGGTACGAAAACATAGAGTTTGTATCAATAACTTATGATGGATGCAGTGTGCAGCTTTGCTGCAAAATGACATCTAACTTTGGTAGGCACACAATTTGCTCAAGTCATCGTGCCATCTGAAATTTCAGTATTGCCAACATAAATTTCATTGATACCGCTCCACATGGTATTTCAATGATAGAACTGTCAGGTGGTGGTATACCTACTAGCAGCACAAGTATTATTGTTCATCAATTCTACCACTCACTCACTGACGCCAATCCATCAAGCATGACCCAGATCTCAAATGGCCCTAGTTGGTCACTGCTAATTGATTCCATTCGTGTTGTCAGCTTTTGTAGCGAGAAGTCAGCCTATCTTGTTGGTGACATCTCACTCTATTTTGACTGTTGTTCCATAGTTGCAGCTACTATTACTGTGTTACATGACTGGGGTGAATAAATTAGCACTTATTGAGGAAATTTTTGGTACTGCAATAGTCATCACCAGCATTGACATCCGGAAAAGAGGTGTGTTGACAACTTTACTACATCAGCTATCTCTTTCACAATCCTTTCATAATTTGAACTAGTTTAAGTGAGTAAAATTACTTTGGAACAGCAGGAGGGGTAGCACTGCCTTCAGAAATTGCAAGTGAGCTGCATCTAAATGTTATACTCTATATTTGTCTGCAAGACTCCCAAGTTGGCACTGTGCCAGTTAATTGTGTCTCATTACCAGCAACTTAATATGTTAAGTGTGTTTCACATAAGCTGAGTTTTCTTATTCTGACCGACTGTATAAGCATATCTTTCCCTCGATTTCATGAACAGATAAATTAGGTGTTCTGCACAAGTTCTGCAACTTGAATGGATACTTTCCATTCCTGTTTGACACTCTGCATTCATATTTGGGGGTGGATGAATCCAGGTCATCAGTCTAAAATAATGACTGAAACAGCTGTGAGTTCACTTGATACATCAGTCCTTTGCACTGTGGATAGTAGTTCCAATGAAAATCAGTAGAAAATGCTCTGATGCTGAATGTTTCAGAGTAACTATCTATCAGACCTTCATGCACAAGTCACATCCACACACCTAACCTAGTTATAGGCAGATGAACACCGCCTATCACACATCCTTCTCCAGCCTGCTGTAGAGACTCATGCCTCTTATGGTCTGATATGGCACTTTTCCCTAGGAGTACATGACACGAACTTGTAGTGTCACTCTGTGTGCTATCCACAGCTATCCCTATATGAGGCGCAGCTTTCCCACGCAACGTGTGCCATGCGCGCACACTTCCCGTGCTTCACAATGTATATGCGTGTACACTTTCCCATGCTTGAGCGCCCTATAGTGCCAGCCATCCAGATGCATTCATCCACTGTCCACCAAGTTCTCTAGTGGATATAATTCCATTTCCCTTATCTGCATATCATTCCACCTTTATTTTTATCATGGACCCTTACTTATATATATCTTTACATACCTTACTCAGTAGCACTTAGGTGCCATACTTAAGCACCAGCAGTACATACCATTAGACACCTTACTTGACTTCTCACCTTTTTGGACTTGGGAACTACCCACTTACTACCTAGAAAGTTGCAGTAGAAATCTATTCTCTGATATTCACCTCGCACTCACATCTCTTGTCTAGTATCTCATTATCACTTAAGCAAGCTTATTCTTACTCTCTCTTGTTTCCGCATACACATGTGCATTTTCCCACGCTTCGTGCAATACACGCGCTCACCTGCACTTTCTCGGGCTTTGCATTGGCCAACCAGTAGCACTTTCAGCACATACCTCTAGATCCTTGCTGCACTTGCTTCCCCTTTAGGGTTGAACGCACTTGTTGTCTTAAGTATAGCAGAGTAGGCAATGCATGACCTTACAACATTTATAGATACAGTCAGGAGCCTCATTCGCACCTCGCTGTATTGTTGTTTCTACACCGCATGTCAATGTTTGTGGGACTTCTGATGTGGTCAATCTGCCTTACTCAGGCCTGGGGAATTGGACCCATTCTCCAGTGTCACATTCATATTTTATTTGGGACTTGTTGGGTTAAGATTCATGGTGTGTAAGACAACTCAAGCAGACTGTCTGTCATGTAAGCTATACAGTATGAGTCATACCCTCAGCTGTGTAGCTTTGACCTGACCAAGTACTCTCCAAAGCTTTGGTTTTCTGTCATGCATTTGCTTTCTAGTTACTGACTTTACTTTCATGAAGCTTGTGTACATATATTGTAGGTGTAAAGACAGTACTTAGTATGACTACTAGCTATGTAGTTTATTTTACAATCACTGGCATTGACCTGTCCAACTCCATCAAAGCAAAATGTTAGTGCATGTGAATGACAGGTAAGTTGTGAAATTCACTGAACCACCGCACTCAGCTATTCTCAGTCTTATCAGTAAAAAATGAAGTTCCTGATGTTGTTTCAGCTGTTCTCCTTGCCATTGGACCATTTCCTCCAGCTGACGCCTGTGCTGCCACTCCTCTTCAAGTTTGCAGGAGGCTAATTGAAGCTGCCTTTCCAGTTCAGTGTGCTACCTTTCCAGCTCCAGCTGCTGGGCAATGTTTGCAACAAATGAGTGTTCTGCTGGTGTGGTGAGAGCCTGAGTGTTCAGCAACTCTGACAGGGTATTAACTGGCACAAAAATTTCTATTTTTGCTCTCTGAATGACCAATGATATCAATGAATTTAAGCAGTAATTGGGTAGTAGTAGTTAACAGAATGACTTGCCTTAGGATGCATTGATGTTGCTCAACATGAGTCAAGTGGGGCAGGTGAACACTTGAGGCTCAGAGTGTTTGACAGTTATTATAAAATGGTATCTCGGTTCCCTGGCAAGCTCAGTTCTTATGACAGCAGCAGCTCCACCAGGGGTAAACTAGTGGATATGGATTCTAAACTGCCAGTGGCCCCATGATGATGAACTCGAAGGTGGGTTTCATTATCCATATTCATTTTGTTATCAATCCTCACACTATCTACAGTTATCAGTGAACAAAATCTCAATATTCCTTTTAAAAAAAGCATACCCACAGGCATCTACATATCTATTAACATCGACTTGAGAAGGTGCTGGAAATCAGCCATTGAAGTTTGATCACCTGAAGAATTTGCAGTGTGAGGCTATACCATGACCCTGTAAGTCTATTGAGTACTTTCAGAAGCAATTTGAGGCCTGATCTTCCATTTGTAGATCAAGGAGTTCATGCTCGCACTTTGAAAACATTCAATACCTTTGCAAGGTATGGTAGTACTGTCCTTTACCATATCACTGACACAATCATTTTCTTCAATGAGATCTCCTGCATTATCAAGCCTGTCTATCATGTGCAATGGAGTTCCACAAGGCTAGCCATGCACCGAGAGAAGTGTGGCCACAAGCATTTTAGATGTATGCCCTTCCCACCTTTCAAATGCAAGCTACCTTTTGACAAGAAGTCTTTCTTCGCTGCAGAGGCTGTCAACTTGGCAATCCCTGGAGGGCCAAAGTTTAAGCCATTGTGCTGTAACAAATTCGCACAGAGTACAAGGTTACCTTCCCGCATCTCTATAACTCCCTCCCTTGCTCTGTTCACCTCTCCGCCTCCATCTCCATGCATGGCACTACTTTGAAGAAAGCATTGCTCATCTCTCATGAAGGCACAAGGACGTTATGTGATACAAACACCATCCTGATTGTCCCTTATCTCTATATGATCTCACTGAGGCGCTGACTTGGCGCCACAACAAAAGAATTACTGCTGCCAACATCCGTGAAGCAGCCCAACTCTATTATGAGCTACTGCCTCTCTGTCCAGAGGGTACCTACCTTCATAGCATTGCAGCAGGGGAAGATGGTGTCGATTATGTGATTGACAAATGCAACAATCTTACAACAGATGCATCCAATGAAGGCATCTGCCTTCGATGAGTCATTCTCGAGCTCTGTCCTGTGGGTCATCAAAGCGCACTTAACAGGCTTTCAAGTACTCTTGAATCATGGATTAGACAAAACGGCAACATTGCTGATTTAGATGAAGGCATAAAATTTTGTCATGATGTTGTGTCTCTGTGCTCCAAGGGACATCCTGACTGTGGTGTCTACTTGAATAACTTGGCTATTTCACTTGGTCTTTATCACTTCAATCACCAAGGCAATCCTAATGACCTCGATAAGGCCATCTCTCTACACAAAGAAGTGCTGCATCTGTGCCCTCTTGGGCACAAATTTCGGAATTTCTCATTGGATGGCCTAGGGCTTGCCCTTGTCGCCCATTTCAACAAATGTGGTGCTGTAGACATAGATGACATCACCTGAGCTATCAGCCTCCTTCGTGAGGCACTGATATTGTGCCCACCTGGGCATCCAATTCGTGACACCACACTTAACAACCTTGCCCTCACACTCAAGACCAGAAACATCTCCTGTCCCACCACCTGCACCTTGTGCTTCCATCAGTCCTTGAGACATTTGTGTTACCAGCACAGCCTGAGGTTGACCAACTAGCGTTGAACTGCCCCATGAGATTAATGTTGTGTCTATCTGATCTGAGTTTTTACGGGGTCCAAGTTTTCAAGTTTTGCTCATTGAGGAAGCTGGACAGGTTCTGGAGGCTCATGTGCTTGGAAGTTTGGTGTTACAAGTAACATCGGCTACTTGCCCCCCTATCATTTTTGCCTTCATCCTCGTCCTCACCTCCCTCCGGCTCATACTCCTTCACCGACTATCCGTTAATTGGATCCTCAGGACCATCCCAGTCCCTCGTCCCCTCCCTATCGCACCAACGTGCACACGTGCCTTCGGGCTATGACTCGTTCTGACTCATGCCACCAATGTGGCTTTCCTTATCTTCCTTTATCTCTTATATGACTTGTGCATACTGCGCATTGTATCTCTTACCGTTGGTTCGTTCCAACGTTTCTCAGTCTCATTCCGCATTCGACCTCTCATCACTAATTAGGCTATACTGCCATCGTACTTATACCCTTTCCGTTTCCTCTTTACCCTTACCTACAGTACGGTAGCCTTGCCCTTAACCCTTTCCACTTAGTATAAGTAGTCGGTCACCCTGTACTAGATTCCCTAACTTGAATCTACTCAATCTTCCCTTGAACATACTTCCCTCTGAAGCCCCCTCAGCTTCAGTCTCTAGTATCTTTTCTTAGGTGCTCATCACGCCTAAGCCTACCTCGATCAACTACTCATCATTTGGACAAGACAGTCCTTACCTTGAGAACATCAGTGACTTTGAAGACATCCATCTTAGAAGTCACGTGACACGTGCATCTCTGATATCTGCCGACTCGACGTCGTTAGTCTCAGTCGCTACACCGGACCCTTCCAGTTATGTCACGAACATTAGCAGACGACGCCCCTCTTAGGGCTCTGCCTAACAGATCTATTTGAGTGCATAACAAAAGATTCAAGTTTCCTTTTTCTGCCCTGCCATCCACATGGCACCTCTGATCGACAGACACCACGACTACCTGGACCAGAAAGTACGATTGGGAACACGACCCCAACACTCCTGACTCAGAACCCAAAGAATTGGAAAAAGACCACACGTCCTCCGACGAGTTTCCCAATGAACAACTGTACGGCAATCTCAACTTGAACCCCAGAACAAGAATGTCTGGAGGCCCCACCCCATCAACCCAACCGACAGTGGTCGTATCCAGGCCTGAACTAAAGGCTGGAGTACCACAGAACTATGCAGGTAGCATCGATGATGCCGAGCATTGGATGTACTCGGTGGAGACTTACTTCCTCATCAACCCAATGATCTACAACACCGACCAGACCAAGGTCGCTGTTGCACTCCAGTATATGACAGACGGGGACGCTCGCATTTGGGCGGACACTTTCTATCGACTAGCCTTCGACAAGACACCCATCAACTTCGGAAGATGGAAAGACTTCAAGAAGGCCTTTGCTGATGCTTTCCATCCAGCCGACAGGCAGGTCGAAGCCTTAACCAAACTACAGGGTCTGGTCCAGACAGGTGATGTAATGCCTTACATCGCAACGTTCAAAACCCTGTCGTCCACTGCGAGTCTCAAGCAGGACGTCGCCCTCATTCACTTCTTCGAACAAGGGTTGAAGCCCAGACTTCGCACTGCGATCTACGCCAAGGAAACCGTCCCCCTCACCATTGACAAATGGTACACTGCCGCTATTAGCTTGGAGTCCAACTATAAGCGATTAAGAGCAGTTGTGACCAACCACAGAATGACACACCCTTCCGGCAGCCGGCATGTTCCCAAGCCTCACATTCGCCAATGCGATCCTGACGCTATGGACGTGGATCGCTCCCTCACGCCTGAGGAGCGACAGAAGTGCTACGATAAAGGCCTTTGCTTCAAATGCAAGGATAAAGGCCATCAAGCGAACGATTCCCGGTTCCACCCGAAGGTGCGCCGAGGAGACAAGAACGACGAAGAAGACAAAGGCAAGAAGCCAAGCAAGTCTGGCGTCCGCCAGCTTGACGAGTCTTCTGATGAGGAAGACATGAATGTCAACTGAGTCGGAAAGGATTTTTAAAGAGAGGGCTTGTCGAATGGTCAATTCCCTCTATCTGCGCATTGTATACTAAAGCTGTTGGTAAATCCAACGAGTTTCGTGTCCCGGTGACACTTTTCTCTTCATGCAGTGCCAAAATTGTTCAGTCGACCGCAATCATCGACTCAGGGGCAGGTGGGACCTTCATTAGCTATGACTTTGTCAAGCGAAATGGGATCCAAACCCACCTACTCAAGAAACCCTTCCGGATCACTACAGTAAATGGAAGCCCGTCCTCGGCAGGACAGGTGACCCACTACTGCATGCTATTCATTTGTCTCGACAAGAGACTTATGTATGGAAAGTTCAATGTAATGAAACTTTCCAGGCATGATGATCTACTTTTTGGAAAACCTTGGCTTAGTGCTATGATGCCCGAAATCGACTGGAAGGCCAACACGATCTCCCTGCCTGCGACCACCCGGTCAAAGGAGGTGGAGAAGAGCCTCAATGCCTCCCGCTGGGAGAGCAAGGCAAAGCCATATCTCTTTTGTGGAGAAAAGGCTGTCCTAGAGGAGCTCAATGACGAGGACTTTTCACCCCTCAAGAGACTCCCCAAAGGCACTCAGCATTGCCTCAAGGAAATCAAGAAACACAAGAAGTGTACCAAGAAGAAGGCTACACCGACAATTGTGCCCTTCGAAGATATCGACTTCGACATGATGGACGATGTCTGGGTCGGACAAGCCCAGCTTGCCAAAGAAGTCAAGGAAGTATCCACCTATCCTCTGACTGACGACAAAGTTCTTATAGAATATGCTCCGGATGGAAGCTCCATCTGGATTATCGAGAACGTCTCCTTCAACTCCCCACTCATGAAGGATGGGACCTCGAAACAAGAAATCAAGAAAGCCCTGCGCCAGCAGGCAAAACCACTCCAGAACATGTGGATCCTAGCCTCCCAGCAGGAATACACAAAGACCTCCAACAAAGCTCAAGAATTTGCTATGGAGGACACGCAAGAAAAGGAGAAGAAAACCTTTGAAGAACTGGTACCTTCCTATCTTCATGATTTTGCTGATATCTTTGCAAAAGATGGTCTTAACAAGCTCCCTCCCTCTCGACCGGGGGTTGACCATAGAATTGAAACGAAGGATGGCTTCATCCTGAAGTCCTCCAGAGCCTATCCGCTCTCCCCGAAGGAAACCGATGCTGTCAAAGCATTCCTGGATGAACATCTCGCCAAAGACTTCATCCAACCTTCAAAGTTTCCGCAAGCCACGGGATTCTTTTTCGTTGGAAAGAAGGATGGATCGCTTCGACCCTGCCAGGACTACCGGTATATCAACAAATGGACGATCAAGAACGCATACCCACTCCCTTTGATCCCACCCTTGCTGGCTAAACTCAACAAGGCGCAGTGGTTCACAAAGGTCGATGTACGCTCGGGATATAACAATATCCTCATTCACCCAGATGACAGGTGGAAGGCCACATTCTCCACCTCGTATGGGCTCTTTGAGCCCAAGGTAATGTTCTTTGGACTATGCAATTCCCCTGCAACGTTTCAAGCTTACATGAACCAAACATTTTCAGAAGAACTGAACAAAGGATGGCTAATCGTCTATATGGACGATATATTAATCTTTTCAGATAATCTCGACGAGCACTGGCAAAGGACGCGCCGGGTGCTCGAGAAACTCCGAAAGGAGTCCCTCTTCCTCAAACCTGAGAAATGTACTTTTGACTCTCAAGAAGTCGAGTACCTCGGTATGATCATTCGACCAGGACAGGTCGCCATGGACCCTGCCAAGCTGAAAGGAATCAGTGAATGGCAACAGCCCTCTTTAGTCAAGGACGTGCGATCCTTCCTTGGATTCTGCAATTTCTACCGACATTTCATCCCCCACTACTCCGACATCGCACGCCTTCTCCTTGATTTAACCAAGAAGGAAGTCCCCTTCTCTTGGTCCAACTCTACCAAAACTTCCTGCCAGCATCTGAAGAAGCTTTTCACCACCAAACCAGTTCTGCGGAACCCTGATTCCTCGTGACAGTTTGCACTTGCAACTGACACTTCACTCTTTGCGACTGGAGCAGTCTTACTCCAAACTGACAGTAATGGGGATTATCACCTCTGCGGCTACCTGTCCCAGTCTCTCAATGCGGCCGAATGGAACTACAAGATCTATGACCGGGAACTCCTTGCCATTATCTGTGCCCTCCAAGCCTGGAGGCACTTCTTGGAAGGAAATGCTCATCTGGTCATTGTTTTTACAGATCACAAGAATCTGATCTACTTCTGCTCCGTGCAGTGTCTCACCCGACGACAAGCCCGGTGGCACCTCATGCTTACCAACTTCGACCTTGAACTTCACCATGTTCCAGGTACGAAGCTTGCTGCCCTGGATGCCCTCTCCCGCTGGCCCGATCATAATGACTCGGACCATGATAATGAAGATCGTGTCCTTCTCCCGGACACCTTGTTCACCCGTCTCATCGACACTGAGCTCGCTGATGAATTCCAGTGGCTCTCTGATGACCCTGCCGACCAAACTGTGAAAAACAGCATTGGAAGCCCTCACGGGGGTGTGTGCACCTCCCATGAAATCTGCACTCTCCGACTGGCGATTCACCGATGGCGTGCTCTTTTATAAAGACTGCGCCTATGTACCCCCGGACCTCCGCCATTGGGTGCTCTCATTGCACCATGATCATGCTACCGCCAGTCACCCTGGGTGGTCTGTCACTGAATGGAATGTCAAGAAGTCATACTGGTGGCCCGGAATGGGCTCCTTTATCCAGAAATATGTCAATGGCTGTGCCATGTGCCAGCAGATGAAGGTTAACACCCACCTGATGACCCCTCCCCTCACCCCGATACCCTCCTCAGCCCTTCGCCCCTTCGCTCAGGTCTCTGTGGATCTTATTACCGATCTCCCAGAGAGCGCCGGCTACGACTCCGTCATGGTTGTGGTAGACCATGGGCTTACAAAGGGGGTAATTCTCTGCCCTTGCAGAAAAACTATCACTGTGGAAGGAGTAGCTGAACTTTTCTTCAAGAAAGTGTTCATGTGCTTCAGACTCTATGATAAAATTATCTTGGACCGAGGCCCACAATTCGCCTCGAAGCTAGCAAGAGAGCTAGGATGACTTCTTGACTACCAAGTCACACTCTCCACCGCTTATCACCCACAAACCGATGGACAAACCAAATGACTCAACCAAGAGTTAGAAACCTACCGCCGGATCTATTGCCAGACAACCCCCTCTGAATGGGCGAAGCACTTACCCATGGCCGAGTTTGTTCATAACTCGCATCGACACAGTGCCCGGAATGCCTCCCCCTTCTTCCTGATGATGGGATACGAACCACGCGGCATCCCTCACCTCTTCCCTGACTCTACCCTACCAACCGCCGAAGACCGAGTCAAGTCACTCGCCAAGATCCGCGAAGAAGCACTAGCATGCCACAGCCTTGCGCAGCAACGCATGGCTGATCATTCCTTTGGCCAGAAATACAAGCCATGGAACGTTGGTGATTGTTATGACGATAGTCGTGTGCAGACTGGGATAATCTAACAGCGACGATCACGACAGTGATACCTCGTGCTGAGAGTCCAAGGTCGGCTCCTACAGAAAAGTAAGAGTTGCGTACGCTTCGCGGAGGCGAGCGATGGTAGCGATTACAGGCAGAAGGGGTCTCAAGTCCTTCTGAAGGTGCGAGTCGAATGTCGAGCAAGTAGCTTTAGCAAGACAAAGAGTTCAAGGTAAAACCCAGTAAGATTAAAGTAAGGAACATCTACTTTAATCTTCGACCTTATATAAGGCTACTCTATCATATCTAAGTTCAGCTTGAAGCTGGGTTCTAATCTGCTTATCTATCGAGTCAGAGATACCATGCATGAGGCAGGCTTCTATCTAAGATAAGGATCACGAGGCATCCTTCTATCAGTACATGAGGCAACCACGAGGCTTGCCTTCTATCTTGATATCATAAATAGGTCATCTAGATCTATGTCGTCATATATCATGTAAGCGATCCAGATCGCTTATCTAAGCCGGCATCTTCTGGGCTTCTCTTCTAATCATCGTCTTTCATCAAGGCCTAAAGGCCAGGGTATCGTGTCTTCACCATGCAAGGTGGCAGAGGGCTATCTGTAGCTGGGGGCTCACGTCATGTTACTGTAACAGTGATAAGGTATGGCTATCTGCCACGAACCTGATCACCGGATTCCCATCTAGGCAACTCGCCCCAAAACGATATGGACCCTTCCCAATCCAGAAGGTCCTCTCCCCTATCATGTTCCAGCTGAAGCTGCCTGCCAGCTGGCGCATTCACCCCACGTTCCATGCCTCGGAACTTTCCTCCTATCAGGAGACAGACGTGCATGGACCAAATTTCACCGAACCTCCCCCTGACCTTATCGATGGAGAAGAGCACTACGAAGTGGAAGAGATCCTCCAACACAAGGGTACCAGATCACATCGCCGGTACCTCGTGTCATGGGTTGGCTATCCTGCCTCTGAATGAATGTGGCTCCCCGAAACAGAATTGAAGTCCACAGTGGAGCTCCTGAAGGCGTATAAGAAGCGACTCAAGATCACTTCAATCGCCATCTCATGTTGATCAACAAATGCCATCGCAGCTTTGCAACGCGTCCTCACTACACTCGAACCCCCAAGGATGCCGAACCTACCCGCACTACCCCAAACGACTACCACCGCCAACAGACCTGCAATCGCCATCGCCCTCTCAGACCCAAGCCACTCGACAAGAAACAACCCGTTACCCAATACCCCACCTACACCTACACCCAAACCCAAAGAAAACCCCTCAAATATGTCGGTGTAGAAACAACAATACAATGAGGAACAAAAGAAGCTCCTGACTGTATCTGTAAAAGTTGTAAGGTCGCGCGCTGCCTAGTCTGCGTTACTTGAGAAGCAAGTGCGTTCGACCCTATAGGGGAAGTGAGTGCAGCAAGGATCTAGAAGTGTGCGCTTAAGCAAAGCGCGAGAAAGCGCAGGTGCGCGCAAGGTACAAAGGCGCGGGAACGCGCGCGCGTATTAGCGCGAAGCGCGGGAAAGCGCGCGCGCGTATGCGGAAATGAGAAACTAAGCTTAAGTAGTGATATAAAGCAAGATAAGAGATATAAGAGTGCAAAATGTAAAGGAATAGCTTTCTACTATATTCTGCTAAGTAGTAAGTGGGTAGTAACTAGTAAGTGAAAAGTAGGAAAAGTAGGTCCCGTGTAGTATGTACTGCTGGCGCTTATATAGCGCGCCTAAGCGCGCTCATGCGGAGCCGAAGCGCTACCGAGTAGGTATGTAAAAATATATATGAGTGAGAAACTAGGATAAAAATAAAGGTGGAACTATGCTAATAAAGGAAATGGAAATATACATACTAGGGAGCTTGGTGGACAGTGGATGGATGCATCTGGATGGCTGGCGCTATAGGGCGCGCAAGCGCGGGAACGCGCGCGCGCGTATACATCGTGAAGCGCGGGAATGGTGCGCGCATGGCGCGCGTTGCGTGGGAAAGCTGCACCTCATATAGAGATAGCTGCGGGTAGCACACAGAGTAATGCTATGAGTTCGTGCTGTATACTCCTTGGTGAAAACTACCATATCACGCCATGAGAGGCATGATTCTCTACATCGGGCTCAGTATCGTCTGTTTCCTCGCTCCCTTCCGATACCTCTTGTGCGTCTGCCTCAGACCCCGCCCTGACAAACCCGACACCGCCTGGCCTTGATAGGCCCTCTTACTCCATCTTCAGACGGCCCTCCCTTCGAACTGTTATCCAAGATAGGAAACAGGCCTACTGGGAAGCAGTCATCTGCAATCCCCAGTACACACTCCGACTCGACAGTTATCTCCAATGAACCAATGACGAGATCACCACCAACCTCGTCCAAGCCTTCAGGGTCACTGACGCCCTCACTGGTGACATCACTAGGATAGACCTAGCTCGGGACACCACGCTGTCCACCATCTCAACAAGATACAACTAGGGTAAAATCAAACATGCCCTGCTGAACTTGTTTGAACTTAGGAACTTCCATGCTGCTGTCATGGCCATCGAGGAGGAGCAGGCATTTAATCCCCCTCCCGATCCTGTTGAAGTCATTGAGCGTGCTGTCTATGACAGAGCTCCGACTCCCTTCATTCCCCTGCTTCGCTCTGAGAGCCCAGAGCAGATCCCCAATGTGACACAAATGACAAACCCCAAAATCGACCGCCTCTTCAACAAATACGAACGTGAGCGCTACACGTGCACTCATTCTCCCCCGTCTTTCAACACTATCTCCATCACCATCCTGGAACTGGATGAGTGTACTCCCGAACCCCCAGTTCTCAACCCTGACGACTGGGTACCAAGTGATGTGGTACCCACTCTTTCCATCGGTTCTCCAGTTGAGCACTCTCGCCCACTCCCTACCCCACGACGTTAGCGCACTCGCGCACGATCTATCCTGTCTCTCAGGCTTCCACTTTCCCACACACACCGTCCACGTACGCAGAACTACACATGACATTTCACCAGGGAGGAAGCACAGGATGATGCTATCAGCAGCGCACAGCGCAACACCACCGAGACCACTCAGGTCTACCGCAGTAACGTTGTCTGCCGCCAGTGCCATGTCTTCGGACACAAGCAGAAGCACTGCGCACAATATTTCTGTCGCATTTGCGGGCAATTTGCCCCAAAGCACCTCACTCCCTTCTGCCCTCGTCTCGATGGCAGAAAGATACTTTGTCATGGTCCCTCCTCAGAGAGGTTCTACATCGACATGCACCGGCTTGAAGCCGCATATGATCAGGATGCTGCTCGCCTTGAGCAAGACTGAGAGGAGAACGCCATTGAAGCCGCAGGTTGGCTCCAAGACCTCGACTTCGACCCCATGTGGTATGCCAACCAGGACAACTACGTTTTTCTGTGAGCACTTCATAATGAAATTAATATATGCTTTCTGACATCCAACTAGCATTGTCCATGGATCACTTGAGAGGGCGAGATCTCTATAAGTTTAACATGTCCCTGATGGAATGTCTTTCAAGCTCTGGACCTGTGATGTCTCGGATTGATGTACAATACTGAATGTGGCCAGCAATCTCGAGTTTGATTAGGTGTGTCTCTTCTTATACTTATATTAGGCCCATATTGATTTTCTATCAGGAATACGCTCTACCCTGATCTTGAAGACCATGAGCTTGTCTGCCACTATCCCTCTGTTCTTCGTCAATCACAGCCATAGGGAAAATGAGGGTTCAGAAGACTCTGCCAGCAAGTACAATCTATATGAGGCAAGGGTTTTTATTGCCTTGATGATTTAGCTGTTCGCTGATCTATTGTAGGTGCAAATGATTTGCGAACTAGTGTTGTATCTGTTGAGGTCTGAGCACACAAAATTCTTCATAGTTTGAGGATTAATCAGTTTTATCCAGGCAAGGCTGCTATCCTGAAGAAGGTGACATCATGGTTCTTTGTACCTACCTTGGTCAGCTTGCCAAACTGTGAGATGCCCTCACTAATGAGGCAGTGATTGTGATTGATGAGCACGACCAAGCTGCTCTTGCTGACCAAGAGGGAGATGATACAAATGATTTGAGTTGTGGGATCACGATTGAACATGTACAAGTTATGAGAAGGGTATGCATTGTTGTTGTAAGGCAGTCTCTTTGTGTGCTCAATCAGCTTCTAGGTTCGATTGTGCACCATTGACAACTATCAAGGCGAAGAGGGCAGAGTAAGCATGCACATCAATCTTATTTCTTTTTCTGAAGGTTTTCTCCTAGATTGTGATCTTGTTATTGGTTCAAAATTCCGGCAAACTGGACAACAAAATGGCTTCGCTTGGATTCATGCATGCAGCCAGGCCAGACATCGGTTTTCTAAAGGTGAGAGCCCTTGGTCCGGCACCTCCTATCACTTGTCATTGGCACCCGGAGACATTCGAGTATGTCTGAAAACCAGGTCAACTACCCCAAATCACACCTGATGGTGTGTATGGTCACTCCTTAAACTCAAGCAGTGCATTAAACCATGTTTTCAGGAGGATGCATGTGACCCTGCAACTTCTGTTTGAACTGCGGTCACTTGTGTCCATTCAAGGTAATGTTTTTTTCCGTTTGGTGTGGCATATGAGATAAACATTCCTTTTAGTTTCATAGTAATGATTATGCCTCTGTATCGTGCATGCAGTCATGCACAAGGCTTTGTATAAGGGGTCATCCATGCCCTAAGCAATGTGCTTCCCCATGTGGTGATTATTTCTTCCCAGAAGCCAATGTTGAACTTCTGTGTGGACACTTGAAGGCCACTGTTCCATGATGTGTCTTGACCATCACAAGCTGAAAACTTGATGTTGATGCTTTATTTCTAGTCATGTGATTCATGGTTGATAAGGAACTACCTCATTGCAAGCACACTGCTCGACATGTTCGACTGATTCAGCCACTTATCTCTGTAAGGCTCCGTGTAACCAGATTATGAGTTGCTGTGGAAGATCATACAAAGGAAAGTGCGATGAATGCCAGCAGAAAAATACACCTTCTGAAGGAGAACATACAGGCAGGACACAGCATGCTACTCACCCCTGCAAGAAACCACTTTTCTGCAAGCATTTGTTTCAGGAGGCTTGTTCTGATGACTACAAGCACACCATTGCTTGCAGGAAGCCATGTAGACAGGCCTGTTCTCATGCTCTGTGTCAATCGCTGTGTTTGACGCCTTGTGTGCCGTGTCAAGAGTCATGCACATGGTAACTAAAAACTGTTTGAAACTGATTTCCATATTTTTGCTGATCAATATCCTCAGGAGCTGCCAACACCATCCCTGTCCTGTACTATGTGATTCTGTTAGTGTGCTATCTAACTTCAGCTGTTCCATGCTTTCCTGATACTCCATTTCTAGGTCTGTGCAAGATTTCCCTGTGACGTACTTTCCAACACAATTTTGTGTTGTGGACACAAGTGTCCTTCTGGTGAGTGGTAAATTGCTTCATTGAAACCTTGTGCTCACATCATAGAAAGTCTGCATAGAATAATGTGATATCCAAATTTGCCCGCATTGTGCCTCCAATAACAAGAAATGCCATGTTGTTGATTTCATCATACAGCGCACACTATCTGAAGTTACACCGGATTTGAAAACTCTGAATGAGATGTTGATTACCATTTCTTTGTGCAAGTGTTCACTGCAGAAACTCTGGATGTTCACTGCAGTATGAGCGATTTTTACTTCCAGAATGAGTCTGGACAGTGGCTTTGCATGCTTTCCCCCATCGGATTCAGAAAACCCCCTACATGTCCAACATGTTGTTTGCCAATCACTGCTCCCAGATATGGTTGCATCCTCAAGTGAGCTGGTAGGGGTTGTGCAATTGGCCTTTGGGAGGGCCGCTGTGTATGTTCATGAGAGAGTAGGGGGACAAGCAGTTGGGCCATCATCGTCATTTCATTATATAATAGTGTCCTTCTGATAATCAGTTTGTCTTAGCTATATGGATCTTTGACTGGTAGTGTGTAGTAGTGTGTACCACTATAGTGCTCAGCTCTAGATCTGAGCTGTCAAACAGTTGATTTGTGCCTCTTGAAGTAGTGGTGATTCTCACATATCACCCACAGATGCTCTTGCACTGGTACCATCATATTACCCCTATCATATACCCTTTCACCAATAAAACCAGAAAATCCTTTATTCTCGATTATGTATCTGTTCCACCCTTTCCAAAAGGTTTCACTAGGGTGGACTACAGCAACTTTTCCAGCCATGATAATACTAGACATGGAGAAGGATAGGGAGAAGGGCTCTCATCACTGGTTGAGGCACTAGCTACTACATTTTCCCAGAATAACCACTAGCCTTCATTGTTCCCCAAACCTCTGACACCAACCACTACTGTCTACATATGGAGACCTTCAGGGATATCTACAATGCAGAGTCCACCACTTCCAAAGGTGGGTAAAATGTGATCCAAATTACCTCTTGGAGTCTAATTTAGATATCACATGGCTCCTACAGCCTCAGGTTGTGCTAGTGCCAATATGAAGCAATGGAGGGTGTTAATCGGAAAGCCCCCGCCCAAGTGGAAAGTACACACATTCTGATATCTTGATCACAGCCTTCCAGTTTCTGCCCAGTCATCCCGCTTTCCATCTCCGGAATTTACTTTAGATTCAGATGGGATGTTAATGTCATTGGAGGTTCTGGAAGAGCAGATGCACTGCACATAGTATCATGACAAAAGCCTGCACTACCCTCAACCATGCCACTGCATCACATTTGCCTTCCTGTCCCTCCTCCTCCACCCAGTACTCATCCATATACTTCCCCCACTCACACCTCTCACTTTCCTCCATCGCAAATACTATTCTCACTTCCCCATGCACCACACACCACCGCACAACCTCCCTTACAAACATTCCTCCAAAGCGGTCAACACACTCTTCAATTGTGTGCACATGCAGATTACAAGAGAGTGGGTAGACGGTGTCCTGGTGAAACAGCACAGTGAGAGAATGGAAGTCAGCGTAGGATGTGGCAAGCATGAGAGCGTTTGGGAGATGGGAAGTCAGACCTGTAAATTCATAGGGTAGTTAGTTATAAAAATGAGGGTGGGGGATGGGGAAAATGAAAGCATACAAAGAGTTTTGAGGATCTCGGGGCAGAGTTGGTTGAAGTGTTCTTTGAGCTCTGTGGTCCCTCTCAGAACCAGGTTCATCTGCTGCTATGGGGCTATTTGCTGATTAGCTTTCTTCTTTTGTAAATAATGTATTAAGACAAACAACTTGCCTGCCGAGCCAATACAATCTCTCTTGCATACATGCAAAAACATTGTCACAAGCTCTGCAAGAAGCTCTCTCGACACATTTTCCATGTCTGCTTTGCTTGGGTCGAGCATGAACCTGTGACAAAGGAGGATCATGATACATATTATAAATGCAATGCAAATCTATGCACCTCATGGCAAAATCGACAAGCTTCAACACACCATTGATGGCACTCAGGCGGCTTGTCCACGGCTTGATCATAGGCAGATCAACGCCATACATGGCAAGACTATGCGCTCTATATGAGAGCGCTGCTTGCAGAATCATCTAGAGCATACTTCAGAGCCATTCCGAGCAGGCACAAAAAATGAGAGAGATAGCTTATAACCGTGACAATAGCCCCTCCAATTGCTCTCGTGGCTCCTTCTCCAGCTCTCTTAACCTATTGGACCATGAATGGAATAAGGCACACAATCTCTGCCACTCTGTACATAAAGAAATCTTGGATGACATCATGCAAAGTGGAGGGATGTAAAAGAAGGGTGGGCGGCTGTGAATGCATGAATGGCATCAGTGACATGGGTATGAGAGGCCCCAGCGCTGTTTGGATGTAGTTAGAGGGGTAAACAAAGGAAGGGTTGGATTTGGCATGCACTCTATATGCTCATTCATCTTTAACCAAAACTGATGACAGGTATAAAGCTTTTCCATGTCTGTAGCATCTTTCTCAGTGCTGCATTGTCGTTGATGAAACATATGAGCCAGCTGAGCCCATCTTTTTGCAAGGTGAGTTTTAGAGTGGCCACGAGAATAAATGCATGCACCACTCTTGAGAACAGCCTTGCTTAACCCCTGTGCACCTGTCATGAGTGCCCTAGCATCAACCTCAGGTGTAAATGAGAAATGTAGAGGATTATTAGCATTGCTTCCATAAAGTATGGCTTGTGTGAGGTGTACTCTTATGAGGACTGCGCAGCTAGTTCTATGAAGCTGGATTGACTTGGTTATCAGCAAATGGAGTAAAGAACTTGAAGCAGTGAGAGGAGAGGAACATGACTTATGACTGCACCTCCCCCGAGGATGCGAGGATGCCGATGTGGCTGTCTGTAGGCACACTTGTATTATGTAACCTAACTAAATAAGGTTAGTCACATCAGCAAAGACCTTGCATGGAAAATGCATCCGTACCTTGGGCTTGGGCTGAGCATCTGACTAGATGGGGCAGGTGTGGTTCATGGAAGATGAGTTCGCCAAGGTCAAGGATGAGCTTCAATGCAGCCTTTCAGAATATCTACAGCACCCAATGAGCAATGCAAATGATACCACTGGTACAAGTCCCACATTGTCAACATGCTTCTTCAAACTCTGTACACCACTTTCTTGTCAGTGATACTTGATGAGCACATTGACAGAGAAGGGCTCAACAAGAAAGTCAGCATCCTTCAGCCCTGATTTTGCCTTTGCCTGTGGTCCAAGGTAGTCAGCAATATTGCACTTCTCAGAAACATAACCACTGACTTCAAGGACTCCCATGTGGTCAAGGAGAAATGCTTGGATCATGATGAGGTTGTTAGCTGAAAGACATATAAGCACAATTATGAGCAATACGATCTAACCTTTAGAAGACTCACCTGTACAGATGAACAGAAAGCGGAACAAATCGACGGAGACAACTTTACTAAGAAAAATCAATATATGTCATGTGAGTGGCAGAGTGGGAGAGGGTGCTGCTAGCAAGTCATTGTAGGAAAGATAATGGTTTTGGCATTGGGCCCTGAAGAGGAACTGAAAAGTGTGTTCTTCTGCACACAAGTATGCTAATTGCTGAGTTTCAAGTTCAGCTGAGATCTTTTGATGTACATTATATTGGCTTTGGGGTTAGGGTTAATCCATATAAGGATATCTATTCTGGAATGGATCTCCTTAGCCCACCCTAAAGTTGTTAGTACCTGTCTGGTTGTATTAAGTGCTTTACACTATGCTCGATTACTGTGGTCATGCCTGCAATGCTTGGTAGTGAGTGACATATTTGATAATACTGACTTGACTGAAACCATCATGTAAGTTATCATGATTGCCTGGCCACATGCCATGTATCAGTGATCTAGAAAGGTGCTGATATTTCTTATTACCGTCAGAATATTGAGGCATATCACAGTGGGTAAGCTTTAAATTATGAATGAAAGACTCAATTACAATAAGACTCATTGACCAACACTGGCAGAGGAGGTTATTCTATCTGGCACATACCACTGTGCTGTTGAGCTTAGGGGAGTACTTTTGGGTGCCATGTATTTGATGCTCATCACTATATGAGAGATCCTCACACTGTGGTAGCGCTGAGTTGCAATCCCTGGTAAGCAAGGTCATGTGCCTAACTCCATCGTGAAAATCTAATGGCATCCTTCTCAGATCTATACACTGTACCAACTGTGTTCCTGCAACCCCTGAATGATACCTCTCCAGCTTGTGTATGCTTTATTACTTTGTGCACTTCAGCCTCCTCTGCCGAGTGAGAGAAAAAACTGTCTGCTATAGAGTTTCTTCATATCTTCAAATGATCGTAGATCTAAACTTGTGGCCAATGTGCATGAGTTCTGCAATGGCACTAAAAGGGACAGCTTGCGGTTGTCTTGGATGATTTAGTCGGTTTTGCTGTGGAACACATGGTACATTCAAACTGGGTGTCACATCATGCACAAGTACATGTCCTCATTGTATGTCCAATACTCTCCACAAATCAATGATATTCAGGTCGATTTCCCTGTGCAGGTTTCAAGCTATCGGCCCATAGATCAAACTTGTGATGGGCACGAACTGGTGTTGATATCTGATAGCCACTGCGATAATTGCGAGGGAAAAATACAAAGAGGGGGCGCACTTTTACTTTTCACTTGTGCATGGTTGTTGGTGGATTATCATGTAACCGATAAGTGTAGCATCTCTGAAGTCATGAATTTCAAACCCACCAGTTGTGAATAGAGAGGCCAGATAGTAAGGTCACAATGTGGGCATGAGCAGAGGGTTTTGCAGATAAGAGTCACCTTGCAGAATGCACATAAATCAATCAGGTAATAGTGCATGAAAATGTGAATTAATAATCAACAGGAACAAGCTACAGATACAGACCTTCAAGGGTGCCTTCATTCTTCCTGTACAAAACCCACAATGGCTCAGCAACGTCAGCCACAGTTTGAACATTCAACTTACCTGCTCCCTTGCAGCAATGAAGTCTGCTTTCATCACCCGCAAAGCTAGCATGTCCAGACGGTCTTCACACTAGGCAGTGGGAATTCAATCTCAAATATACCATAGCATGTATCTCTGGGTTGCAAAGACTGGATCTGAGAGACAGGAAAGACAAATATCACTTGGACAGTCAAGAAATCTGCCCAGAAAGCTCAGTGTTTGCTAGGAACATTTAATGATATCTGTTATTAGGTTGGTATGTGATAAAGCAAATTGGCAGACAGTAAGACAAAACAATAATAAGGAGTAATCAGTTATATGTGAACATTAAATATAATAGTCTAAGTACAGGAGTCCAAGTCAATATTGTCAAACAATGCAATTATGGTATCTTTGAGTGCTACAACTGACTCCCTCCATGCAGTACCATCTTCAACACTTTGTTCAATCAACCTATCAATGTCTATCTTTTGTCAATTTGTATCTTCCTCTAATTACTCAATATCATCAGTGAGAAAGTCAATCATTACCTGCTTATACTACACCTCTTCTTCTAATTTATCAATGTGATCTTGGTGTTGTTCCAGTCCATCATTATGTGTCATCCACATTTGTCGATCTCTTCATGATGCCTAATGTGCATCTCCTCATACTCATTTTTATCCCTACACTAATCTGCCTCCAAATTCTTAACATGATACTCCAGCCTTTCTAACATCTCAAGGAGAGTGTAGAAGTACTCCTTCATGGTGCATTCCTGTGCTACAGAACCATATAATTAAATCCCTTCTTCTTATCATTTTTATTTATGTTAGTATGTTCAATTCATGTTTTGGAATAATAAGTATATATATTTAATAATTTTCCAGCCAACTTTAAATGAATGTGTATCTATTTGCTAGCTTTGATAGGGATAAGTTCTGTATCTGCAGCTTTAAATGCAGAAAGGCACATTGATTAACAGTATATGTGATGGAAAATAGAATATGAATGACTAGATATAGTGTTTGGATCAGGAAGGAGAGAAATAAGAGAACAGACAGTTTAACATTGCCCTCACACATTCATTGCATACTAATTCTCTTATTATCACCATAGCCAAGCAATATTCTATGTGTTATCTCCAATAATAGGATAAGTCTAATGTATTTTGTAGCATTTATTGGGACACATGTTTTTGGACTTTGATGCTTTCAAGCTTTGCATTACATGACACTTGCAAGGCCATCACATGATGTCATATCTCAAGTTCTTAAGTCCCTTACTTCCTTATATAACTTCTAGTATCTTACTAATTTCTTATAACCTTCAAACTATGTGTGTCTCAGAATGAAGCAAAACCAAGGAAACCAAGTCTCAAGAATCTTAATCACTTTCTCAAGCCCATTATAAATGATATTGATTGTCTATAAAAAGATACCATTGTGACACTCAGACCCATGCTGGGTACCTCTGCTTTAATGAACATTGCTAAAAATCCACTCTCCTGCTTTATTATATCAGAAATCCATTGCCATAATATATATTTGTTTTGATCTTCTCCTAGATGTCGTCAGGTATGGGCCTGAGCCAAGATATTGACCAGGAAGATTTCATCATGGCCAAGAATGATTCAATTTGGGTGCTGATGTCTAGACCATCTGCGCAGAGGCCGGTATCTAGGATTTGTGGATGCAGCTGACGAAAGTGGACTTTACTGCTGCAAGGAAAAAAGTAAGTTGGACATTCGAACAGCAGGTGATGTTACTAAGCTATTGTAGGTTTTGTACAAGATAAAGCCAAAGACGCAATCACTGCTCATCTTGGCATACATAAAGGTAAGTACACACCCATCCTCACCATAGTTGCTGGACATTCTTATGCAAACCTGCCATAGCACTCTGCAAATCACTATTAATGAAGATGTCAGGCAAAAGATCAAAGCCTAGGCAGTCCTTGAAGATAATTGTTACTCAAGAGATTGCGGTGTAGAAACAACTATCCAGATGGTGGTATTCTGAACTATGTGTTGGGTCTGCTTGCCTAAGCTGCTATGCTTGTGGTGACAAGTGCATTCGACCCTAAAGGGGAAGCAAGTACAGCAGAGATCTAGGGGTTGGTGCAAAGGGTGCCGTTCATCGGCCGACGTAGAGCGCGAGAACGAAGCGCTTAGGGTGGCCGATGCACGGGAAGGTAGTGCTTGAGCGGCGCGAAGCGCGGGAAAAGCGCAAGGTGGGTTTACAAGCAGAGGTTCGTAATAGACGTTAAGGATGTTCTTATTGCCAATAGATACTGACTATGGCATGTGACGGATGAGCTTTACACTGATAGTGAGGTGCAGGGAGCTTCTATATGATTCGATGATGTAAAATATGAACTACAGGCGCTTATATATGTCTAAAAATGCGCCCCTGAAGCGGAGCCGAAGCGAGTAGGTAAGGTATGTAATAAGGGTCCATGACATGAGAATTGAGCAATCATTAAATAGAATATGGTTTGATATGGAGAAAATGATAGGAACACATACCAGTGAGGTTATTTTGGACAATGGATGGACGTGCGACGTAGGGCGCTTTGAGCGCAGGAAAGCGCGCCTAATGCGCGCGCAAGAATGCTGCGCTTGGGGCGGCCGATGCATGGGAAGGTAGTGTGCGCTTGGCACGGGAGAGTTTCGCTTCGCATAGGGAATGATTGGAAAGGTATTGGCACAAGTTGTGCATCAAACTGTACTCTGAGACAGGTCGCATATATAGCCTCTGCAAGGCCACAGAGATATCAGTCTCTACAGCGGCCCCCCTGCCAATGAAAATTCAGCAGGAGTATCAGGCATCCTGATTGGGACATTGTCACCCAGGTTCTTTGTAATACCAGGTTAAACGCGATGATAATACCAAGTAGCGAAAGTGTTCTCCACCTTCAAAGGTTCTGAGTCTAAATGCTGACATGCACCAAATTGGTTTGATGCATGAATGACTAATGCTCTCTCATGAGCCTAATACCCAAGAAACCATTATGGAACAATTTCTCTCTACTCTAAAGTCAGAAGGCAGCTGAGACAATATTTCATTTCACTGGACTCAGATAGACTGAATATTTTTGTACATTTAATTCTGTGATGAATCTTGATTAGTCACCATCGACGATGACTCAGAATAAATCCTATGCATGTCAGGCAACTGTGAAAAATAATTCTTGCATAACTTACCTTGTGAAAACTCCTTTAAAACCCTGAATACATGGCTCACGTCATTTCTATGAACAATAATGTAACACCAGAACAAAACACCAACAAATCTTGAATATTTCTTTTGCGTGGCATAATCAGCTTGTCACATGACCTTTGGTCACATGATACTAAGCCATATAACCTAACAGTCAGGTGACCCATGACCTAACACCAAATCATGACAAAGCCATATCTTAAGATGACTAAAGACTGATGACACAATCATGATACAAATGACTCATATAAATAGCTACTGGTACACTCTGAATAAGCCCATTCCTCTTAAGAATGTGGGAAATAGTAGCACAGCCACCACATTTTGTCTATATAAGACCCTAATTTTTGCCCATAATAATAAGAAGCCCCACTTTAAAAAGATAGAATTGAGTGTGAAGTGTGATCAGTGTCAACAACAGTGACAAGAGTTGTTAAGCAACTAACTGAGAGGTCATTGTGTGCAACAGCCAGCAATACCCTTAGCTCATCATCAACAACTGAGGTTACCTTGAGCTCACTGTGCTCAACATTGGGCAAACTTTGTCTTTGATTTTCTACTGGTGAACCTCTAGTTTCTTTTTGTCTTCTGTTTTTGTTTCTTTTCTTTTTCTCTTTGTTTTTTTTCCGCTTCATTTAAAGTCTGCGTGTTATTGTTCTGAATTCATGCCAGGATCTTCGTGTTATCTTTACATCCATCTAAGCAAAGGCTTAGTGGGAAGACTTCAAGAGTTGATAGTGATACTTGACCTCACTCATCTGAGTAGCAATACTGAGCCAGGGTTTTCTTTGTCTGCTAGACTTTAGTTATTGAATAGGGGACTTGGTACTGAAAGCCAAGGACATCTATTCCTGATTCTGTTTAATACTCATTGTGAGTTCCTTGGCAGCAGGTTCAATAGTGAGCTAAAAGTTCTACTGAACATTGATTAGTTCTGACCTTTGATTCTACCTGTTTATGCTGAGGCGGTGATTGTTATAACTTCGCACGACTTTCTGTAGTAAGTTTATTACAAAAAGCATTATTACTGAAGGAAGGGTTTCTCTTATCATTCTATTTCTTTTTTTCTCAGCACCATATTGTTGGGCTGACTTTTCTCTTTTTCTCTAGTTGCTGCCATACTGTTGGGGTGATTACATTCTGTTCATTTTCTATTGCATCCATACTGTTGGATTAATTGCATTTGTTGCTGACCTCACAGAAGTACTTTTGTCTGAACATAGCTTGGGAAAGTATAAACAGCTACCCACAAACGAACACATTATCAGCCATTAGTATTTGTCTAAATTGCTGACTGTGGAGATATTTGTTTTTATAGGTGTTTATCTATAGATCATCTATCTAAGAAGATAACATCAGAGCATTGGGCCACATTGAGCATTGGGAGAGGGCTCCTGTGATTATATCAGCATAATGGACAGTACTCAAGTACTCACAATATAAGACTAGGTGTGATGATCTCCATGGGCAGCATCTAGTAAGCTTTCTTGCTTTAAGTCGCTGTACGGGATGATCTTAATATCACCATTCTTCATCTTTGGCACAGCCTCACATTTAACAAAGTCATCTGGCTTTTGTACACCTATAATGTGATGTCCAATTCTGGCGTAAACTATGACAGATCCCCAGGTCATTTCAGATGATGGCTCTGAGGAAGTGGAGGAAGAGACAAGAAGAATCAGAGAACATTTTATCATAGATGAAAATGAGGATGAGGAGGAAGACAATGACAATGATGAGGCAAGGCATGACAAAGGAAGTGGTGCAAGAGGAGATATTGGAGGTGCAGTAAACATATATGAATTGGGCTTATAATTATAATGTTCTAATTATTTTCTCAGACAAGGAGGCCTTGGAAGAAGACTACTAGAGTAAAAACTGGACACTTCATTCAGGAATCAACTGACTCGTTGTAAAGATACAACAATGCTTGATACTATACGAAGTAAGTGTTAGCAATATAAAAATGTTGTAGTGGTCTTGGACAGCCTAGTCTGCTATACTTGCTAGACAAGTGTGTTCAACCCAAGGGGTTAGCTATTGGAATAAGTCTGTATTTAGTTAATTGATAAACTGTCAAAAGTCTGAATGTGAGAAATGGAATCCGAAGGTATAATTATGAGTCCGATGCCAAAGTGTTGGCCGATGTTTTCAGGTTTTGCGGGTTAGCGGGTTTCGGGTGTGGATTTGCGTCGGGTTTAAAAGGGAACATCGGGTATAGCGAGCAGTATGTGGATTATCGATAACGGCAGGTGTTTCGGATGAAAAGAGCGGTAATATTCACAATGTCAACTAAGAACTATGGAATATCGGATTTGACCACAAAGCATCGGGAGACGGCTCCCTATTACTTGGATGATGAATGTGCTATGTGGAAACCAATATATATATAAGTACATAGAAATATGGAACCCTATAGGCAAAAGTAGTGGCTGAAGAATTTCGGATCTGATGTACATGTAAATAAACACAAGGTGCTGCATACTATGGGAAAAACATGTAATAGCACTGGCGATGACGTAAGTAATGTGCGAAATAATCAACTATGCACCTAGTAGGGTGAGCTGACAAGACAAGACACGGATAGGACAAGTGCATGGGGAAAATGTCAGGTCTGATGCAGCCAATGTGTTGGGTCCGCTGGTCACAGTGTCGGGTTCAGCAAATATGTGTTGGGTTGCATCAGGAAGTGAATAGTGTGATGGACATTTAACGTAATGTGTGAAATAGCTGAATATGGGCCTAGCGCAAGCTCGAGTGCTACATTGTTTATGGTGTGGGCCAGAAGGTTGTCTTCACCTGCTCCATCAACCTCTAAGCACCAGCCAGTTGTGGAATCGTCAAAAGATGACTTAGATAACAAGAACTGATGACCAGTCCAGGATATTAAGTGGATTTGAAATGATGGGTGCACTGGAGGTGGACATGATGATGAGAAAGATGTGGTTAATTCCAACAACTATGAAGATGAAGATGAAGGTGCTGGCCCTGGCCCTGGCACTATGGATGAGCAGGAACATGAGGAAAGATGAAGAGATAAGCAAAAATGAGAGAGGGAGAGGTTGATGCATGCTCTTCACTTTTTTCATCCAAGAGTTTGAGGTCCTGTATATTTGGACTCACAGATGGGACTACATCTCATATCTCAACCCTTGAGAAATATGCACTTCAGTGATGTCAGTTGGAGGTGCACCTCTAGATTTTACACTTGAAAAAAAAAGACAAGTCGCCAGATGCAGCAGCTGGAGTATGGCAGATAAGAATAATACAATCAAACAACTGACTACTTTAGAGAAGGCTGATATGCAATAAATACTGAATCTGTGCCTCAGATGTGTAATAAAGCCTGACATACATAGGTCAACCAGGGTCATGTCCGAGTGCTGCCTGCAAGTTGACCTAAGTGTGAGAGCATTTGAGAGGTGGGAGGTCAGATCTCAGACCTGTAAATTATGGGGTAGTGAGGAAAATAAAAGTTAAAAAATTGAAAGAGAAAATGTATGGAGATATTCGAGGGTCTTGGGGCAGAGTTGGTTGTTGCATTCTTTGAGCTCTATGGGGTCCTCTTGGAACTAGGTTCATCCACTGCTATGAGAGCATCTGTCGGTAAGCTTTCTCCTCTCTCTTCATCATAGACAGCTCGACATCATACACAGCAAGATTATGCACTGAGAGTACTACTTGCAGAATCATCTAGAGCCTAATCAGATCCATCCCAAGCATATACAAAATATTGTGAGAACAAGAGAGTAAAAACTCACAAACAATAGCCCCTCCCTCCAACCTCTCTCGTGGATTCTTTTCCAGCCCTCCCAACCTGTTCCACTATCCCTTCCCTTACAATCCCGTGTGCAAGGAAATGAGCCTTAGTTGCCCCCTCGAAAGTGATATAAAGCTCCCTGCTGGTTTGATTTTGTCTGAGCAATTAGAGCCCATAGGAGTTGGATCAGAAGTGGTTTGTATTAAAAGTCCACCTCATACTCATCTTCGAGTCAAAGCAGTGTCTCCATTATGTCTGCACTCTCAATGTTCAAAACAAGTGTGGCTTTATCCCTAATTCTAGATATCAGTGTTAATTCAACACGGGAAAAGCACGATAAGCCAACCTTTTTAATGCTCCTAAGTGTCTCATTTCCACCCTCCTCAAATGTCATGTTCCTAAGTACCACTGTCTGCCTAAATGCAGTAGATATGTGCTGCAGAAAGGTCTAAGAGGGCACAGAAATGGCCATTGTGATGCCACTGTCATAGGCTAGCTTGCAATCCAAAAGGTCAATTCAAAAATGCAGACACTGGGTAGAAAGCATATGCACAGCAAATTCTCTGATGATCATGTCACCTAATATGGCAGGGAGGTCCCCATTGAGAGAGTTATGAACACTTCCATTGTTTGTGATCAGCTTAAGCCAAGCCTTATCTCTACAGCGCACCAAAGCACATCAGTCTAGGCATGATCCACTGCCTTGAAGGTCCACAATATCAACAGCCCTTCCCACAAAATCTGAGCATTGACCAACCTGCTCCACTCAGCCATCTTTCACACTCACAGATCCCACTTTATTAGAATTACACCACACCTTAGTCGAGCCCCACCCCTCATATCAAGCCCCGAGACATTCATGAATAACACCCCCTTGAAGATCCAAGGTTCAACAGGGGTAGTACCCTCGTGTGTGACCATTGTCACCTTCTCAGAATCAAAATTGAGAGTGCGAGAGGGTGTGGTGGGCCCCTTGGCGACATGGCAGCTGAAAAGGGAGAGCTGAGCAATAGCATTAATGTAAGACCTAAGTAGGCAGTGAAGCAAGTGGAAGTGGGTGAGAGGCCCAAATCACAACATCTAGTTCCAATTAGACAATTAGATTCATCTTTTATGTATCCTGCAATCCAACCAAAACTTTTATATAATAAGTAACCTCAGATACCTGCTTTTAGCATCCCAATCCAATGGCCCATCCCCATGGCAGTAGCAGGAGTAGTATAAGTAATGGAGAGAAGCATGAGTATAGGGTCAAGGCCATAATAGTATGCTTGGGTGGGTTCATGCAAGAGGTAGAAGCTGATAATGGGGCAGCCAGACTGCAAGCAAGTATTAGTTGGGAGCAAGGTCAAAGTTTTATGATAGAAGTGAGTACAGATGACATGCATTAAAGATAAAGGTAAATTATGATCATGGTGTAAAATATGCATATGAGTTGTGTGGCTCTAGACACGAGGTGCATTATCACAGCATATGTAAAGAAGGAAGTGAGGTTAAGGCGACATTCACCTTCAAAAGAATAATGCTGATCTGGCAGCGCAGAAGAGTCAACTTAAGGCACATCATGCCCATAGACACAAGGGGGGTTTCACCTTATGTGTGAGTGAGCAAGGAGAATAATGAGGTGTCTTCCAGGACATACCACATGCATGTCCATCAGGTATTGTCAAAAGTGAGAAAGACTTCATGTGTTGCCAGTGAGGCATAAGAGAGTGATCAAAGCAAGAACCAATCATTAAAGATGTAAGGAGGCTGAAAGAGCATGGAAGAAGGTGAATATTCAGCTGTAGGATGAAGTTTAAATTTTATTATGAACACTTAGCCATCTAGTAAACAAGGTTTATGGTCAGCATTAGACAATGTGTGCATTGAGTCAACTCTAACAGATATAATTTGCACTCCTAGAAAGAATTTGTGTGGTTGTGTATATAGTGGGTATATTTCTCTTCTACCATGTTTAATGTGATATCTCTCAGCATCTGGATGGTCTGACAGTTTCCGGGATTCATGGACTTTCAACTTTGCATCTGTTGATAGTTCTGTCTGGGACTGTCCCCTGTTTTTGACCTCATTTATTCCACTATTGCAGTCTTATAACTAACAATCTATCTTGTTCCCTTCTACAAGATCACCATTAGAGCTCATACAACAGATTTAGGGTGTTGCTGACATAATCCGGCAATAATCGCAACTTTCTGAAGACTTGTCAATCATCCTTCACCGAACCAGCCTATAGTTGGTTTCATCCTCACTTTTCAAGTTGATGTTTTTTGCTTATTCCTCAGTCTAGGTAAGATTGTCCTTCCTCCATGGCTCTATCCACTCAATCGGATGGGTCATATAGAATTATTTGGTATTTTTGGCACACCATCTAAGATACGATGATGCTACTCCAGTGAACATGGCCATAATTTTGGGGACACATATCTTTGACCTCTCAGGATATTTGACAGTGTTATTGGGAAGCTTGTGGATGTATGAGTTTATTCCTCTTGGCTGGAACCAAACTGATCATTTTGCATAGGTACATCCTTATGCAAAGGTCGTACTGGGAAGACTGTCTTCTGCATCCAAAGTACGCATTGTTTCACTCCAAGTCTTATCTCCTGCCTCAGCTGTTATGTATGCAGATAGTTCTCACTCAAACAGATTAGGACCAAGGAATACTCCAGCTTCTTGAGAAGTTAGGTCAAGTCTACAATTTCATGATGCAAGACAAGACTCTTGGTGGAATTCCATCAATACAGGGCATCATCGGACAAATAGTTCAGCAGACTCTCAAGTGCTCCCAGTTCATTCCTCAGCTAACTCCTGTGAGGATTCTATGACTTTTTGTGCTTTCCTCATTTGTTCACTATCACTACTCTACTGTATCTACAGAGAAGAGACTCAGGAAAAATGTTATCTCTGAAGCAGAAAGTACAACTCAACAGTCTATTAATGTTTTGGATGCACTCATTCAAAGCTTCTAGGACCAAGTTACTCGTGATGTAGAGATATTTGTTTACCATACAGATGAGGACTAGATGTACTTTTCATTTAGCATCTATTCATATGTCTTCAGGCAAGACACTAGACCTTAGTGGCATGGTGTATGCAGAAGGCACAGACAGGTCTAGATACTGGGAAAAAGTGCTTTCCAAGGACATACATGGAAATCATCTCTAAGATCATAGACTAGATTAACAGCACCAAAGACCACATTCAGTGGGTGCTCTGGCTATCTGGCCCTGCAGTTAGCCATTGCCCACACATCATGTTGATAAATTATGATATTCTTATGAGCTGCATAGGTGTTGCACAGCTGGAAGGCCACAAAGTTTATTATTTCTGTATACTATTATTTATTATAAGTAATGTGTATATATAAATTAGAACTTATTAACATTACAAAATCCATGATCTATATCATGTTGATAAATTGTGATATTTTTATGCACTGCATGGGTGCTGCACAGCTAGAAGGCTGCAATATTAAACAAGTGTCTTTTGATACTTGTGTTAGGACCTATAGGAAGTTACAAGTTATATTATTCTCATTTCATCTAGCAACAAGTTCTTCTCAGCCATCACTCATCCAATAATCATCTGCTCTCGGATCTGCTTCTCTGTACCGTCTATCTGTGTCCTTTCCATGTCCACCAAACTCTGCTGGTGTGTGTCCATTTTCTCTTTTGAGTTGACTGATAAGTAGTATGGCTTATTACATGTATCTATGTATTCTGTTCTGCGCACATCCTAATTACATATTACTTATCTGCCTCATTCTTCATCGCTACAGTTCTTGCCTATGGGTTCCAGACACTCATGCAGTAGGATATACTCTCACGCACTACATACAGTATAGTACTTTCTTTCCCTTAGATGCTACCTTTGTTTTGCAGAGTCACTTAGATGTTCCTAGTATCTTTGATCAATTGACAAGCTTTGATTCTTTCTCACTTTGAACACGCATATTCTTGACTGCTCTAAGAACATGCCTCTAAGTTTCCTTACCCAGGCTCTGCACGGATCTGAATTGCTCTCAGATTCTAACTTAGCAATTTATACCTAGTTTTACCTTGGCCTCAGGCCTCGTCTATACCTAGCCACAGAACTGCATATTACCTAGTACCCACCACTCCTTACCTAGAAACCTCTCACTTTCATTCAGTTCTCATTGCATTTTCACTGGACCTGCGGTTTCGCCTTTGTTCCTACTAGCAGATTAGCATTCCAAGATCAGATTTGTTCCCTTCCATTCTGTATTTACTCCTTTCACATTATACTTGAAGGAAGTACTTCATAGCAATCCTCTTGGGTCAACACAGCACATCTGCACTCAGTAGGATTTTATTAGTGCTCTAGCTTTCTTGCTAGCTAGTCACTATTTCTTCTTCACACCGTCTTTGCTTCACCTTGTACAATTTTCATATTATAATAAGGCCTTTATATAAATTTCAGTATCCTCACAAGATACATGTAGCTGTGGTATCTGAGAATTAGGATGTTTCTACCATCTAAAAGTTGGCCTAAATGACATAGCATAGTTATAAGACCCACATTTTTGTATATGCTGAGGAACAGGATTGGGCTGTGTCATCTGAGGATAGTATGGGTGAGTCAGAAGGGCCTCATACCCAGCAGAAAAAATTATGTTTGGCCTAGATATTGCTAGAGAATTTTCTATTCTATATTTAAACAGTAATTAAGAATAAGATCTGACTGGCTTAGAAACAACTCACTATTGCCATCCAATAACCCCTATTTCCATGTTCATTAGATTTGCAGTGCATTCATGGAACTTCTTCATGACAATTGTCACAAGAATAAATGAATATAGGTTTTGGTTATGCAAGGCCAGCAGCAAGTATAGCCTGCCAGGATAATGCACTAACAGCTTCTGACATAAATAGGTTCATGCTTAAAAAGGAACCATAGTAGTCTTGCTAAGGGTAAGAGTCAATCCAGAATGCACAGAAAGTACGCTTATACATGTAATCTATGCTTAGGAGTATAGACAAATCTGTACAATGAGAAATAGTGCTAGATATACTACAAAATACTAGTGAGTACTGAGATTTGGAGATATAATCAAATACTTACATGTTTAATAGTGTGATAAATGAAACATACCTATGATGGGTAGGCAGGTATACATGTATAGTAGGCGCAGTGGTAAGATGGTGATAGTATAGGTTGAAGATAGAGAGCATACCTTATCAATTTGTGATATGATATTACACAGATCTAGATGAGCTCAGATGGCTGGAAGGTGCCATAATTTCCAGTTCCCTGATGTTCTTCATAATTCTAGCTAAAATATTTGTTACAAAGCTTATTATCATCCATAACTATCTTTATCAGAATCTAGCTGACATCTAATTTGAATACTAAGATCTCTATGCTAATAATCTGTAGGTAAGGCATGTCTATAATATATTTAAGATTTTTGAGGGGTTGAAGTATAGCTTTGCTAGCACTGGATAGGAGGCACTGGCAGAGTATGGCAACCATATCTTGATAAACTACATAATACATCTTTATAATTGATATAACAGACAACTCTTTCCTATCAAATATAAACTCTAAGCTGTGAGCTTCAGTAAATTGAAGTTAAGGAAGAGATATATAACTTCAGTGTAAAGCATAATACAACCTACTATATTAGTGAACTGCAAAAAATAAGATTCTCATCTTAGGTTAATCCACTTTTGCATAGTATCTACAAATACTCTAAATGTAATATCATCAATCATTGACTGTCATAATTCAGTGTGTACTAGTATGGATTAAATATCTTAATGATGTGAGTCAGCATTAAAATAAGGCAGCATAAATCACTTTAGCAAGATGACTAGAGGTTAAATGTATAAGTCAAAAACAGACATGTGTATTAATACTGATGGATATGGCAAATGCATCTATGAGAATGAAGAGGATCTAGCTGGCCACCATCAGCTTGAGTAGTGAATATGACTAGGACCAAATCAAAATATGCCCACAAAAGAGATAATTAAGATAATTAAGAGTTTGGCCTTTGGCAGCAGTCTCTCAACTTCTTGGCTCACTGAAGAAGAGTAGGATGCAGTATCACTGGATAATTAGATCTAAGGCTATTCTCTACTATCATAGCAGTCAAAGGTGAGACTAATTTCTTATCCCCTTCATCTCTAGATAAGGCATTTTCTGACCACTAGTGGTCATCTTTATCATTACTAGTATTATCTTGATCTTCTCTAACATCACATATATCTATGTCTTTATCTACATTGCAGCTACTATGTGTATTATTATTATTATTATTATTATTATTAGATTCATTAAAGTCCTTGTTCTTATTATTCTTGTCCTTATCCTCATTAGTGCTATTATTGTCCTTATTATTACCATTTTGATTGGTTTGCACCAAACAACTCAGACTCTGTGTTAGATGCATTATCATTGGAGGAGTCATAATGTTCAGACCTTATGCCATTTGCATCAGCAATGGCGCATGTTCTTTGGCAGTAATGTTAGTTGATGCATGAACACTTGAGTATAGAAAAAAACATAGGTAAATGATCACTTACCATGCTTGCACAGCTGTTGACATGCAATGCATGCTTCACCTGCTTATCCTCAGCAGATTCTTTGTATGTCCCTACAATAATTGTAGTATGGATGCATTTTGCAAACTGTGCTCATTATGGCAGTACCTTGAGGGAGGTCCTGACATTGTCAACAATTGTCAGTGAGATCTTAAGAATAAGTTACATACATGATATGTTACTTCTAATTACTTATGTAGGGTTCCTAAATTTGAATATTTAAGAGAGATTACATGATGACAGCTGTATAAAGAGATAATTCATGTGACTGGTGTCATACAGTCATGTTCAACTATCTTCATTCAAGCTTTTAAGTCATACAACACAATGACATTTGTATTATATTCAAATATTATAGACACACAATCACTTAATGTATTGTTTTATTTCTCTTGCACAAAATCAAGGAACTGACACTGTTTTATTAGTGGCTTCATAAAAATAGATTATGTTTTACATTCAAGCACATAGAGAAGCTTCAGAGTAAGGGACATATAGATTTAGTGCTTAGAGAACAAACTCTGAGAATGTAAATAAGGATGCATAAGTTCAGGATTTTGACTGAAGAAGATAGTTTCAGAATGATGACTATGTGTCATGAGTTCCAAATACGAACCATTATTCATTCCTTAATTCTAAATCCTTTAAGTGTCCAGTCACAGCGTCTGTTCCTGAGAATATGTTTACTGTAGAAGAAGTTCCTATTATTGCGTCTATTGTAGAGTTACCAGAGTCACGTAATCTATCGGACAAAGCTGAAGATGTTGACGTCATGCCTCGCGACACTCTTGGAATGTTCCAGAATCTTACTGCGGCTGCAGCACATGTTATGACATCATAGTTATATATAGAATCATATGATACCTTTAATTATTCTGATTGGTTAGTTAGTTCATACTCAGTTTTGATCTCAGTTTCAATATGTGTATAGGTAGCTCATCGTAGTCAGTAGTTCTTTAGTTCAAACCTCTTGTATCTCCAAGTGAGCAATACCAAGACGTACCTGCTGCCTACCTCCTCTGTGTGATTATTCTGTTGTTTGAGTCCTAGTCTCTGCCCAGCGTTAATTTGTTATTGGGTTGTGACACTATGTTAGGGAGTCTCTCTGAGCATATTATAGTGTTTACAGACAAAATTAGTGCAAAAGAGAGAAGATCCTAACTTTTTGATGATCATACTAAACTCCCACAAGATTGATGGAAAGAACATAGAACTAGGTGGTGCCAAGCTGCTGGCTGCTCTATGCCCTCTATATGAGATACATTAACCTATTGTTAAGGTCGTAGGATCGTAGGATCGGATCCGAAGGACTTGAGCCTCAGCTCGTATGCTGTGCCCCTTTCCCAAGTACTGTCCCTTATTTCAAGTACTAATGATGATGCATCTGAAGGTCCAGACGAGTCTCGTAGTTATATCCGGATGACTTCTGGATATCAGAAACACATATAAAACTAATCTGGACAAGTCCAAACTAGAAACTAACAGAGTATAGACTACCCAAAGGTAGAGCCGAGGATATAGACTATTGGAATCGATCCGAAGCCTCGGAGGGTGACAAGAGTTAGATAGACTCAAGTCCGGAGGACAGAAAGAGGACAATCTAAGATGATATTTGAACTGAGGTACTACAGGACATATATATAAGTTTATATACTAAGAGAATAACGGAAGGATCAGTAAACAAAGGTCCGAGGCTATGTATGAAGCATAGGTTAACAGATCAGTAAGCATACCGGTAATAAGTATAACTGAGATATCGGGAAGAGGAAATACCAAATAGGCTGTGTTTAGTGTTATATAAACAGGAAATGAATTAAGAAGCTTATCGTAAATCAGATCAGAAGCAAATCTATGCATCGGACCGGATCAGATCTAAGGGTTTGAAGTCCAGAAGAGAAGCATGAATATATGGGATATGACACTTGGACACATATCATTGTATTCCTTACTTTGATATACTTGGTATTCCCTAGAACTAGTACAATCCCAGTACTTGGTTTTCCATCAAAACTTCTTTCAGAATGACCTCCAGTCCCTCTGTCTTGACCGCACTTCTAAGGCAAGCTGACACTACCTTAGCCATACATCTGTACATCTGTTAGCCCTATAGCTTTACAAGCTGCTGTGCTTACCAAGCTTGTCAGAGGATAACTTAGGTTTCATCTGAGCTAGAACACCATCCTTCTGTCTATGTGTGACCACTAGACAATTAGTCATTCAGCTAGAGAAGGCTCGACTTATCCAAGTCATAACAGACTGCCTATAGAATTATCTCTTGATGTAATATGCAAGGGATATCTTGTTAAAATTGAGGATGAGAAAAGGAAAGGATATCTTGTTAAAATTGAGGATGAGAAAAGGAAAGGATACCTAAAGTGCATTCTGTGGTCCAAAGGTATATCCAAACTACTGAAGTACCAGTCCAATGTGTCTGAATGTGGTCCAATGTTGAGAAATGAAGGTCCAAGGTGGTGCAAAGCATCAGAAGAGCTTCTGGTGAAACAAAAAGGTTTTTGGGGATGAATATGGTGGGTATGTCGGAATATGCAAAGTCTATCAAAAGAACTTAAAGATATTGAGAAGCAAAAATGGCAATGGTCAAGCCAAACAATCATTCCAAATGAACAAAGAGATTGATTGCGCAAAGTATGAATATCCAAAAGTGACTCTACTAACTATGACTCATAGAAAGGGAAGTAAAGTGGGGTCCAAAGTAGTTAGCAAGCCAGATTATATCCTATGATGTAAAAGTCCAGAAACTACATAGGCAAGAACTGTAGCAAGATAAGCTATCCAAAATCTGAAATGTAATGAGACTCAAGGTATGTTGTAACACTCAGGTTGGCGCTGGACATGTATTCCATCATATTCACATATTCCATTCCTCAACACCCTTCTGATCTTCCAAGAGTTCCATATGTTCATCCAAGTTGTCCAAATGCCATCTGTCATCTTTCGAGGCCTGTTTAGTACTTCTGATCCTCCATACCATGTCCTGTCCTTGTCCATTTGACTTCACTGGTGCATTTTTCACTTGGTTATCAGTTATTGATTATGTCTTAGGGGCACATATGTCAAAAAGCCTTGTTAATATGTATAGATATGAGCCTCGCGTGTTATTACATACATATCTTTGTAGCAGCTTAACTTGAGTCTTATTACATTTCAGATAGCTTATCTCGCTACAGTTCTCACCTACGCAGATTCCGGACTTCATGTTGTAGGATATAATATGGTTTGCCAATAACCTCAGATGGCACTTCACTTCCCTTGCTATGAGTCATAGTTAGTAGAGTCACTTTTGGATATTAGTACTTCATGCAATCAATCACTTGTTCATTCGGAGCGATTGTTTGGCCTGACCACTGCCATTTTGCTTATTGATTTCCTCAAGTCTTTCAATGGACTTTGCAAAGTTATACTGTGCAAGTCTTATACTTTGACATACCCACTGTATTGATCACTGGAAACCTTATTGTTTCACCAGAAACTCTTCAGAAGCTTTGCACAACCTCGGACCTTTGTTTCTTGATGTTGGACCTCATTCAGACACATCAGACCAACACTTTGGATACTTTGGACAATTCTTTGGAACTCTGAACATTGTAGGAATACAACACAGAGTAGGGCTATACAAAGATGGCTCCAAACTGATATCTTTATGTTGTGGTCTTGCACTGCCTAGTCTGCTATACTTGGTGAGACAAGTGCATTCAACCCAGGGGTCTGCGGTCTGGGAATAGTTTTGGGGGTCAGTGAGTGATGTGGGGTCAATAGTCTGAGCACAGGAAACAATGTCCGAAGGTATAATTACCATGTCTGATGCAAAAGCGTCAGGTTCGATGTTTTTGGGTTTCGGGTTATCGGAAACTAATAGTGATGTGATAGTGAGTGTCAGAAAAGTGAGCATTCTGCGCAATAATAATGATGAAGGATACAGATGGTGAAGGAACGATGATATTCGCAATATCAACTAAGAACTACAAAATATTGGGTTTTGACCCCTAAGCGTCGGAGAACGACTCTCCTCTACCTGGAGGATGATGAAGCTATTGAGAGTCCAATATTTATGTAGATACGTAGAAATCCAGAACCCTATAGGCGAAAGTAGTAGCACAATATTTCGGATCCGATGTCCTATGTAATAAGACATGATGTACTGCGGACCATGAGAATACATGTAATAATGTAGTCCAAAACATCAGGAATGTGAAAATAAGCAACTACGCACCTAGTGAGGCTAGCACAATGAGACTGGACATAGGTAGGACAAGTTCGCTGTCATGCATGGTATGTGATTCATACCATGTCAGATATATATAGAGAGTGATAAGGAAGATATGAGAGACTGTCTAGCCCTCTGTCACTGAGTTACTTCTCCATTTTTCCTTTGATTCATTGTCTTGTATTTTATTTCTCACTTTTCAGACTTATTTTTAACTTATATTTGTATCAAGCATGTGACCTTCTGTTTATTTCTCATTGTTTATTGTTATTTGGCTTCTTTCAGCCACCAAGTTTTGTATCTCTATTTATTTCTGACTGTTTATTTTTATTTGGCTTCTTTCAGCCACAGATTTTATTTGTCATCACATCATGTGACTGGGAAATATTCTGGTTTGTAACATTATTTAAGCTGACTCAACATGTTTAGTCATGATTGGTCATGCTTTGTAACAACATTTAACATAACTCAATATGTTCACTCATGGTTTGTCATGGTTTGTAATTTCTTTGTAAGATTACACTGTATTTGTAATGTACTTAGTAATAAGCTGATTCATCACCTGGTTTGTAAGCCACATTTTTACCAATCCATCTGATTAATCATGCTTAGTAAGGGGGTTCCCAAAAGGTATAAAAGGACCCCATTTTCACCCATGAAATACAATCCTCCCACTTGACTCTTATCTCAAACTGTGTGAGACCACTAAGACTTAAAGTGCAGGCCAATATAAGTGCCTTGAGGTAATCTAAGATATCATTATCTACTCTAAAGTTATATACTACCTTACAGGGGTTGACTATATAACTTTCGTTGTTGTTATTCCACTCTAGGTTATATACAGTGGCTCAAAAAAGTGTCCCAATGTTTGTAGCTTTTCATGTAATTGCTATATCATGTGCCGAGACATGGGAATATGACTAAGCTATAGGGAGATGTCGGAAAGGTCTGCATCTCAGCTTCATTTCGGTTCCATATACCATGGGAAACTAATGACATTATGTGAAGATATGAGTATTTTAATTTGATGACTCATTGGGACACTTTTTTGACTTTGAGTTTTACTAATGTAATCTCTATAATTCTAGTACTGTGTGTGACCTCCTTCTGCTCCAATCACTTCTGCCACTCTTCTAAACATATTCTCTATCAATTTTGGGTATTTCTCTTTGGTGATTCCATCATACTCTGCTGTAACACTGTCTCATAGTTGGAATAGCCCCTACAGTGAATCTTGATATGCTACAAGTAATTTCTTGAGTGATTCTCAGGGGTATTCAATATGGTTGATGTCTTGGGTCTATGTTGAACATGATAGAATAGTAATATTATGGTCTTTAAGTTATTTGGTAGCCAATCTAGAAGGTTGCTCTATAAGACTTAAGATCTCTTAATCACTATATTCTAATTGGAAAGACTGCTGATGCTAATAAAGTGATTAAATTGATTATTTCCATCATTCCTATGACTATCTCTACTCAAATAGTCAGACAGACTCTCAAGACAGCCCATCTTAAAGCTATAATCAAGAAAAACAGATTCCTCTGTCTCCAACCTATAAAAATAAAAGACAAGATGCTACTTTCAAGTACAAATATCGGACTGCTAATAGCTGAAAGAGGTTTATCTAGTTAGATAAGGTTAAAATCAATAGGATGAAATCATATGGCAAGGAATTTATATTAAAATAGATAAGACAATCATTAAGATAAAGAAAAGTTAAATAAACACCTTAAGTTTCAAGACAAAACTTGATGGTATAGGACTATATGAGATAAAATGGAGTGGGAATCTTCTATGAAGCAAAGGGGAGGATGAATACAGAGTAGTAAATACTCATTTGACAGGAGTGTCTGCTAAGAAGCATGCAGAAGTTATGAGTTAATGAAGAAGATACTGTTTTGTGATAAGACAATGACCCTAAGTATACCTCTAAATAAGCCACCAATAGCTTGCAAACCATGATATTACTATTCTATCATGTTCAACATAGACCCAAGACATCAACCATATTGAATACCCCTGAGAATCACTCAAGAAATTACTTGTAGCATATCAAGATTCACTGTAGGGGCTATTCCAACTATGAGACAGTGTTACAGCAGAGTATGATGGAATCACCAAAGAGAAATACCCAAAATTGATAGAGAATATGTTTAGAAGAGTGGCAGAAGTGATTGGAGCAGAAGGAGGTCACACACAGTACTAGAATTATAGAGATTACATTAGTAAAACTCAAAGTCAAAAAAGTGTCCCAATGAGTCATCAAATTAAAATACTCATATCTTCACATAATGTCATTAGTTTCCCATGGTATATGGAACCGAAATGAAGCTGAGATGCAGACCTTTCCGACATCTCCCTATAGCTTAGTCATATTCCCATGTCTCGGCACATGATATAGCAATTACATGAAAAGCTACAAACATTGGGACACTTTTTTGAGCCACTGTACTACCTCACAGGGGTTGACTATGTATATAACCATTGAACAGCTCTCATTCTAAGCTTTATGTGTATACATAAGACTCTCTCTTTCAACAGAAAGTGAGACACATATCTAAGGACGACAAAGTTGAAACAGACTTTCATAGGTTGAAACACGACCTACTAGGCTGAAACAAACCTAACAAATTTATCCAGAACACAGAACTTTCCACAACACTTTGTATAAGACTACACAAGAAGAGGACAACAAACTAAATCCTTCCAAGAACTCACCACGTTACCTCCCATGAAGTAGAAAAGTCGGAGACCATGGACTTAAGGACTGGCAAGAAGTCTTCACCATGTATAATTGTGTTGTCATTATACACAACTTTCATATAAGACCCTTAAGTAACAAGACACTGCGTGATATCCGATAGTCCGATGTGAAACCCAATGCAATGTCCAATGTCCAATGTGAAACCTGATGCAATGTCCAATAATCCGATGTCCGATGTCCGATGATTTTTGGGTTTGGTACATACATACAGTAATCCCATGGTCCTTTATACAGGACCACTCTAATGTACAATTCAATTTCCTTGATGAGTTCCTCATCAACTCCTGGTAAATCTTGTATCATCATGTTCAGAATATATCCTGCTATTTGATAGTACCAAAAATACAGTACTTGAATTTAGAAAATCATCAGAATCGGCAAAATATCACTCTGGAGCAATATGTTTGAATTCCTTGAGCATCAAAACCTCACCATTGCATATAGTTTCACCCCTTCCAATTTATCTGCAAACAATTAGAAGTAGTGGAGATGATTTTAGTTAAAGTTTCATTGGTGCAACATGTTGTGATCCATGAGTGATGGTCCAATTTTGTCAGCCAGACTAAGCATGGACATGAGGTGTCCTCAGTTTGACTCAGTTTCGCTCAACATCTCCTTTTCACTGCCAGTATTCAATATACCTTCAAACATATCTTCCAACATGGTTGGGAGGCCAAAATCATTGATGAAGAAGGCACAGGTTACACATGAGGAGAAAGATAAAGTCATGGCTCATGCTGTGGCTAAGTACCAAGCTGAACTTGCAAAATCAAGCTCAGAGAAGAAACAAGGCCGTTGTAAAGTGTGCATGGATGTTCAGAAGGAGTACCTCAAGGAGATGGGACGAGTTATCAGTTTAAATCATAATACTTTGGCTAATCTTGCCAAGGGAGGAGTTTGGCTTAGTGAATTCAATAGCTTGACGAAAAGTTGGCTCACACTTGCAGAAACAGACAAAGTTCTTGAATATGTTGTGGAAATGGCTAGATGAGGCTTTCCCCTTAGCCACAAGCGTCTCAAGGAGCATGTTGATGAAGTATGTCAAGCTCGACTTGGAGATTCATTCCTGGAGCCTGGAGTGGGAAAAAACTGGACTCAGCATTTCGTTGAGAAGCACTCTGACCATCTACGAGCTTACTGAGCACATTCACTTGATGGTGCTTGTGGCTGTGCTGTGAACCCAACAACTAACAAGGCATGGTTCGAAATGTTGAAGGATGTCCTGGAGAGTGGAGATGACAACAAACCTATGGCACCAGAGTGTATTTGGGGTGTTGATGAGACTGGAATTCAACCAGGAGGAGGGAGCTCACAAGAACGAGCACTTGGTGGAGCTGGAACACAGGTTCAATATCAGCAGTGAAATGGAAATCGTGAAAACATTACTGTTTTGGTCACAATTGGCGCAGATGGGAGTACAATTGCACCAGCAGTGATCTTCAAAGGAAAAGCATATCAATCAAAGTGGAACGAAAACAATCCACTCAAAGCATCGTGAGTCCAACTCATGTGTCATCTCGTACCTTATATAACATTGTTTCTTATAGTATTGGTTATTCAAAGAAGGGCTGGACTGATGGCGAGATTGGTGCACTCTGGATCAAGCAATTTGATGAGCAGACACGCAACAAAGCTAATGGTCATACTTGCCTACTTCTTGTTGATGGGCATAATTCTCACTACACTCGTGCATTCCTGGAGTATGCTCGAGAGCACCAAATTCATATCCTCTGCTATCCTGCACACAGTACCCACATCTATCAAGGCCTGGATGTTGCAGTGTTCGGTGTCCTTAAACAGTATTAGTCAGAAGAACGTGATAAATGGGAGCGCGAGAACAGAGAGAAAGTGACAAAGAGCAACTTCCTTGTGATCTATGGTACTGCCCATGTTTGTGCACTCACATCAGAAACAATTAGATCTGCATTCCAAAAAAGCGGTGTATGACCTTTCAATCCTAAAGTTGTCACAGACAAAATGTTGGCTCCTGCTCATGAATCATCCAAACAGGGACACCTCCCAATCACTCCTGCATCACCAGTTCGAGCTGTTTTACAGTTGTTTAAAGACCTGCAACCAAGGGCAGAAACTCATAATTGTGGTATGCAACCTGGTACAATTGCTGAAGAAGATGGTAGTAATGACGAGACAACTCCAGGTACTAATTCTCACTGTTCAAAGATCAGATCAATAACTTATCAATCAGCAGATGAGAACACTTATGATAACAATAATCCTTCTCAAATTGATGGTAGAACCATCCACAACATCTTCACACGACTTGAGGAAACATCTGCATGATTCCTCATATCATCATCTCCCATCAAATCAGGTACAAGGCTGCCTATCATGCCACTAGCAATAATCTCACCCATCAAACATACACTAAAATCGAGGTTGCACTGCAACATGTCCTTGGAGTCAACAAGGGAGAAAAAGCTCAAAGAGAAAGTGAACAATCTCACTGAGCAGGTCACAATGCTCAAAGAGCATGTAAGCACCCTTCAAGCAACTGTAATCCTCCAGAGGCGCTACTGTGATCAAGTTCATCATCATCTTGAGACACAAGAGAAGAAAGGCTGTAGGGACAGTGACAATATTAAGTTAAATGGAGATGGTATGCCAAGGCTACTTACCAGTGACGAGGTCTTTGAGCAAGTCCTGCAATACCAGGAGCATCGGCAGGCCAAAGCAGCTGAGAAGGAAACAAGGAAAGCAGCATTGGAGGCACGAACACACAAGATGGAGGTGTGGATGCAAGAGGATGAGGCAAGAAAAAACCGAAACAAGGCCAAGACTAAGCAGTGGAAGGTTGCTGTCAAAGAGTGGGAGGCCAAGCAAGTGCTTGCAAAGCAAGAGAGATAAAAACTGCAGTGGAAGAAGCCTGTTCGTGGACCAATTGAGAAGCCTTGCCCTAAGCTGAATAATCCAAGGAAAATTGGTGGAAATATTGACGAGGAGGATGGGCAGGATCAAGGAGAGTATATTGACATTCACGAAGGGTCGATTGGCGATGACAGCGAGTGCGAGGATGATGATGAATAGGACAAACAGCGAAATGTGATGCGTGTGATATGTTGTAACAGGGTTCATCACATTGCTGTACAAACAAGTCAGGAATGGGAGAAAATGACTTGCTCAACTGTGTGAAGTGCCACCAACCACACAGGGCTAAAAATGCTGTAAAATTTTGGTATAAGGCAGATCAAAACCTATTCTATCAGAGATACTAGACCATTTTCTCTATATTGAAGATTTTCTAATTTTACACTTGTTTCTTTATTTTCCTATCCAAAGGAGCAGTTGATCATTGTATTGAGTCGGATATGATAGGAATGATTTGGGTAATGATTAGCATGTCTACATGCATCGGAAATTAGACCTCTACAAGGCCACAGAGATGTCAGTCTCTACAACGTACTTGAGGTATCTTTCTCTTCTCTCATCTTCAATCTTAACAAGATATCTCTTGCATTTTTATATCAAGAGATAGTTCTTTAGGCAGTCTCTTGGGATGAACATCATACTCACACATTGAGTCCAAAGGTATCATCTTTTATATAGCCTATACAGAATCAACCTTTTACAGTGTCACTACAAGATATGTATGTAATAGCACACAAGGTGTGTATCTATACATATTAACCAAGCTTCCAATGGGCTGATAACATATGTGCCCCTAAGACATAATCAATAACAGATGAACCAAGAGAAAATGCACCAGCAAAGTCAAATGGACAAGGATAGGTGTTAAGGTCATACTCTTGTAGGATCGGATCCGAAGGACTTCGGCCTCAGCTCATACACTGTGCCCCTTTCCCAAGTACTGTCCCTTATTTCAAAGTACTAATAATAATGTGTCCGAAGGTCCGGACAGGTCTCATATATATATTCGGATGACTTCTGGATATTGGAAATGTGTATAAGACTAATCTGGACGGATCCAGACTAGAAACGAACAAAGTATAGACTATCTGAAGATAGAGTCGGAAACGTAGACTATCGGAATCAATCCGAAGTCTCAGAGGTTGACAAGAGTTGAAGACTCAAGTCCAGAGGACAGAAAGAGGACAAACTAAGATGATATCCGAACTGAGGTACTACAGGACATATACACGGGCTTATATACTAAGAGGATAACGAAATGATAAGTAAGCAAAGGTCCGAGGCTATGTATGAAGCATGTGCAAAGGTTATCAAATGTGAGTCGGAAATGAAGCATAGGTTAACGGATCAGTAATCATACTGGTAATAAGTATAACTTAAACACTGGAAAGAGGAAATACCGAATAGGCTGTGTTTAATATTAAATGAACAGGAAATGAAATAGGAAGCTTATCGGATATCAGATCAGAAGTGGATCTATGCATCGGACTGGACCAGATCTCAGGGTCCAAAGTCCAGAAGAGAAGCGTGAATATATGGGATATGACAATAGGACATGATATGGAGGATCGGAAGTGTCAAACAGGCCTTGGAAAAGAACAGACAACCTTCAGACAACTTGGATGAATGTGCAGAATTCTCAGAAGATCAGAAGAGTGTCGAGGAATGTAATATGTGAATTTGACAGAATACATGTCCAGCACCAACCCAAGTGCTACACCAAAAATTGATTCTCTTGTCCTAGTCAGTCTATAGATTGCAGAATGTGAAAATTGTGTATGCATCTCTGTTAAATCTGGGAGCTGATGTGTCAGTTCTGACCCAAGGCATTGCATGAGGTGTGCATAGTGTGGAAAAATATGTCAGGTCCATTGAGTCCCAAGTGCAGGTTTGTCAGAAAGTCCTAAAAATTAAAATCACAAAAATAACACCAAACCAAAGGAACCCCTAACAGTGGGCTCCAGTTGTAATAATACAACAATTGCTAGACACTACTTGAAGTAAGTACCCAGCAAAATATAATGTTGTGGTCTTGCACAGCCTAGTCTGCTATACTTGCAAGACAAGTGTGTTTGACCCAAGGGGTTAGCTATTTGGAAGTAGTCTTTATATTAGTGATAAGATGTGTGTTGATAGTCTGAGCATGGGAAATAATGTCCAAAGGTATAATCATGAATCCAATGTTTTGGGTTAGCAGATTAGTGGGTTGCAGGTTGTGGGAAATATATATAATGAATGTCAGGAAAGCAAGTGGTATGTGAATAATGATGTTTGACAGGTATTTCAGATTGAAGGAGTGGTAATTGTTGCAATGTCACCTAAAAACTACAAATTATCAGGTTTGACTACAAAGCATCGGGAAATGGCTCCCTACTACCTGGATGATGATATGCTATGAGGAGTCCAATATTTATGTAGATACGTAGAAATCCAGAAACCTATAGGCAAAAGTAGTATTGGAATATTTCAGATCTGAAATACATGTAAAACAACATGAGGTACTGCAGATGATGAGAAAACATGTAATAGTGCTGACTACAGCATGAGTAACATGTAAAATAAGAAACTATGCACCTAGTTGGGCTAGCAAGATGGGACAGGACACAGGAAGGATGAGTGTGCAGGATATCAGATCAGCTAATATGGCTGAAACATTGGGCCCACTAGTTAAAGTGTCAGGTTACATCAGGAAGTGATTATCATATGATGGGCATTTGACATGAATCACAACATAACTACATCAGGCAATTGACCTGAGAATAACATAGCATTATAAAGCTTTGTCTAGCATAAAATTGATATAATATCTATCATAATTGCACTCAGCTTTACAAAGCTTTAAATAGTTAGACTACGCTGGGGAAAACCATCAAAGACACAATTATGATACATATTGCAAATATCTGCCATCCTTGACAAAGTTTTATAATGCCAGACAACTTCAAATAAAATTGACAAGAAATTATTAAAAAGTTTAATCTTGATACTCATTTTATTATTTTACAAATCAAATCAAATTTTGATTGGTATTAAGGTATATACATGTAATACTAATACAGGAGAGTAGAGAGAGATGATACAACAACAAAAGAGGGAGATATCAGTTACCTGATCCAAGGGAAAAGAGTGATATCATAAGAAAAGGCCAAGGAGGACCAGGAAGGGACCAGGAAGGAGAGGGCTGAGGAGAAACCAGAGAGGAGCCAGGGAGGACCAGGGAGGAGGATAAACCACCATAGAAGGCCAGAGGTATCACCATAAGAGGATAAAAAGGGAGGGAACTTTGGATGTTAGCTTGAAGAGCTAGAAGTGAGTGTGGTGAAACAAGAGAAGACAAGTGTCAAAGTTGGTGAAAGCTTTCAAACTCAGACTTACATAAGCATTTGTCATATGATATGGTTAGTGCAATATCATGCAAGTGTTGGTAGTGGTGATCAATTGATAGAGAATTGTTGATACAATTATAAGACTTGACATATCTGCATCACAATGCTGATTTTCTTTCAATGAATTGTAAGACTTGATATTTCAAACATCAGAATGTTGGTTTTCTTGCAATCAATTATAAGACTTGATATCTACATCAGATTGTCAGTTTTTTTGTAATCCTTGTTCATTCAATAGCTATTTGTTGTGCTTGTATCAAGCTTTATCTTTGTATATAATCTTATATAATTCAGTGGATTTTTGATATCATTTTACCAATTATATCCGGTCATATCAAGTTCAGGTTGATGTAGGACTTAGAATTTTTGTGGCCTTGTAAAGGCTATTTTTGCAGTGTCCCATAGGTCCTCGCATTGCGCGCGCTAACACTAATGTGGTGCACATCTTTTCTGCTATTGGCCAATGGCCGTGGCTCGCACGTGTGTATCAGAATGCACCGGCTTTTCTTTGGCTCTGTCGTGCGTCCTCCTCCCATCCTATCCATGTCCTCCACTTGTCTATTGGTGCGTACCTTACTCGATTTGTGTTAGACTGACCATATTTCCAATGCTATATCATTTATATCTCCATTACTTTTGTCATGGACCCTTATTACCTATTACCACTACCTACTCGGCTCTGAATAGTGCTTCAGTATGCTCTCATATATACTTGTACTTATGAATTTTCATGTATCTTCTTACCTCCCACATTGAATCTATCCTCCGCTTGCACGCATTAAACATCTGAACTTGATATCTAAGCCTTGCATCAACCACCGCATGTGTCTATCTAACGGCTGCATTATCATATCAATTCCTTGTTTCAACAGCCTTTGTGCTACTTATGAATCCACTGTCCCACTGCTTTGCCTAAATGCTTTGCAGTGCCCGCATGCCTATTCTGCATGGCCGCACATTACCATGCATCAATGTATCTTCAGTCGCTCAACCTCACTTTGTGCCGCGTCAATGGTGGCTTGCTCATGCTCACATCGCATTGCGCTAGCCCTCGTGTTCCATCCATTCTCAACCACCCTTATTAGTTTCAGTGACTTCCCTCATTTTTATATATAGAGCAATCATTCTCAGTAGCAATCCCCTTGGGCCGAATCATATACTTGCGCCCAGAGGTCTATTTGAGTTTTACCCCACTTCACCCTTTCTTTTCCTTTCACCCCTTCTCATCTAGCTATCATTCCTCACACACAATTGGAGCCCACCGCAAGGGGATCATCTGAGAAAACTAGTAGGCAGTTGAGACCTACAAAGGAACACACAGTGCGCCAAGAAGTGATTGACAGTTTTAACCGCGCCTTTCTGAATACACAATTAACACCAATTAAAGAACTCTTCGCACCACAGAGTAAGCACTGCCCACGCAACATTTCCAAGCTGACCCACCCCGACCCGAACCTATTTGTAGCACGCAACCGTGCTCCCGCATTGCCAGTCATGCCTTCCCCAAAGGATTTAGTACAAGGTGAATTGTCTGACAATTTTGAAGCACTAGATAACCCTCAGAGTGTCCTACCTGGCACCTTCTATGCAATGCCTGAACAGCCAGCACTTCGCAGCACCCATAACATTGAAAGTAAAAGTGCGTTAATGTCCCTCAGTGATTTAGACAGAGAATTCACAAGCATCCCAACAACCACTGCCGCCACTTCATCATCCCATCCGCATTATACAATTTCCGCACTGCCCGCACCTAACTTGATCCACATGGTTGTCGCTATCTTCTCATATGGCCTGTCACCTCTCATTCAAAAACCCAACCACCAATCTCCCCCAGCCACCCCACAACCTACCATGTCTGCTGTTCTCACTTTTAGAATGCCGATCCGTGGCACAGAAGGCACGCTGAAGTTCAACAGCACTACCAAAAACCTACTCACCTTCATTGATGATTATGAGGTCCTTGCCAATGAGGTGGGTCTCGTAAATGGTGATCGCATCAAAGGTATAATTCATTACCTGCCGACGAGCGAATGAGAGCTATGGGCAGAAATGCCTGAGGCCAAGCACAGCAATTATCATGCGTATATTAAAGAGGTAAAAACAATGTATCCTGGTTGCAAATGTGACCAAAGATATGTTATTGATGATCTGGTTGCAATTGTGTGCAACCAAAAGAATATACCAATGTGCTCGGTAAAAGAACTGGGCGATTACCAGCGCGCATTTCTCAAAGTCGAGCAAGCGCTGATCGAGAAGGATCGTATAGGTAAGGCAGAGCATGACTGCATTTCATAGATGGCTTCCCAAGTGGTATCCAGGCGCAAACACTTATGCACCTAATGGTCAAATTCCCTGATCATCACCCGTGGGACCCTTACCCATTCAACGACATTGTCACAGTCACAACCTTCTTGCTGCCGGGTATCAGTGTTACCAGTATGATACCTTCTAACATGTCAGTAATAGCATCACCAGGAATGGAAGTGGTTGTAGATGTCAACTTGTCCGCATTCATTCATACCATCGCCAAATCTGAGCCTGAGGAGGATGAAGAAGATTTAGATGTGGTGTGCACCACACAAGCACTTATGCTAGCAATGGCCCAGAGGGATCTAAAGTGTGGAAACACTAAAGATGATGCCAGAAAGACAGTCCATTTTGATGGAGTTGAAGTAGCACAAGATACACGCACACAAGCTGCGGCTGTTGGCCAATAGCAGAAAAGATGCATGCCACATTAGTGTTAGTGTGTACAATGCAAGGACCTATGGGACACTGCAAAAATAGCCTTTACAAAGCTACAAGGACTCTAAGTCCTACATCAATTTCCTGATGTAAATATGGGCCTAGCATGAGGCCAAGTGCTACATCATCAACATCAGGGAATCAACCCGAAATTGATATTACCAGACAGAATTGGTAATTAAAACACATTATTGTACATCATTTTTTAGCCTTAGATATTTTTATCATAGTGTCACACATAGGTGAAATAAGATATGACTATACCAGAGAAATACCATCTGGATGTATGTCTTGGAAGCAGACAACAGTGAGATAACTGCATGTCCATACACTGTAGTTGAATGACTACAGGTCATCACATTTCCAGTAGATTTATAATACATTGTAGCATTTTTTAAATAGTGACATATGTTTCATCTAAATTACATAGAAGCTGCAAAAACTACAATTATGATAGCCAGCTTGTAATTACTTGTCTGGCCATCACCAACATGGCTAGCATTTACAAAGCTTTTGTGTTTCCAGTAAAGTTATAATGTGTTGCAACATTTTTTAAATGATAGGATATGTCTTATCTAAACTGCGTAGAAGCTGCAAAAACTACGATCATGACAGTCCGCCTGCAATCACCTGCCTGATCATCACCATGGCCGAGTCTATGGAACAATGGTGCTAGGTGGTTACAGAGCAGTACCATGTAGTATCAGTGTGGGTGAACTTATTAAAGTGTCACTCAAGAGTATGTAATAATAAGTCTAGATTTCGAGACTGCGATGTACGGACAAGCAGTACTAATAACAATACAAAATTGGAGTAAGTTATACGTTCGCAGCATCTCAGAATTCTGCGAGTCCGGAAAAGAAGATTCAATAGCGCGGTATAACTTATAATAACGAGGATGCTATTTCAGTTCTGATACGAAGCAAACAGTGAATTCAAATGTTGTAGGAAACAATACATGTCATCTTATACACTAAAACCAGGCTCGAAGGAAACAGGTGGGAGCAACTTGTTGGATATAAGTGAAGATAGTACGATGCAGGTGATTTAAGTTGGAAGTGATAGGGGGTACATTTGAGTTAGAGGCAGATAAGGGGTACATTTGAGTTGAAGACAATGGGCGGTACCTCGAAACAGGCGAGTAGACATCACTGGGGAAATGGTAAACAAAGTGATGAAAAAGGTAGCAAGAATGACATAAACCAAACCAAGGCCGACGTACAACAGAAAATAATTAAATATAATTATGACCAAACCCTGGCTTTGGCTTTGGACTTGGACTTGGACGGTAGCGAGTCTCACAGAAGTGCATAAATATCGGAAGATAGGGACGAGGTTGAGTTCCAACCGTCAAACCAATCATCGTCAAGTAGAGGTGGTTCGATCGTCGTAGCACTGGCAGAAGATGCGCCTTCTGACAAGCCGACAGCGATGTTAACGTAAGAAAACTTGAAGCAAAATTTTCATGCCCACCAACAGTGCGTGCTATGGCTTCAGCAAACATGTCCACTTCGGACTGTGCGCGTTGCTTCTTCAAATACATAATACAGAAGTCATACTTGAGTTCGTCCAGTGTTTTACTCTCTGCTCTGAAGTGGTTACTGTTATCGCTACCGGTACCGGTGCCTAGAGGTCTGTTGATTTCCGCAAGGCATGCGCTCACGTATGCACGACGTGCCATATCATCAACGCGGGATTTCAAGTAACCAGGTAGGTGAAGAATTGGATTGCCCGGCTGCACAACGTCAGAATACCAGGTCCTTCGTAGTATTAGTGACGCTCACCTTTGAGAGGTTTTCATGGCGGCAAGAATCGTGTACATGTTGCGGGGGGTCAATAAGTACTCGGCTAGCTTTGTTACCAACTGCTGTAGTGTCATGAAAACGTGACGATGTCAGAAGCGATGCCTCGCGGCAGGCGGAAAGCCATGCCATGCATTTGGATCGGACGGCCTCGATGCATCTGGGACAGTCGAATTTGACTGAGGGAGATTCTTGACATACTCCTTCATAGTCGACAGCGTCCAGGGGGAGCTTTGGAGCAAGCGATGGAGCTAGGAACGATGTTGAATTCTTTGGACATGACCCTTTGAATAGAATAACTCACGCGAATTAGTTGAATTAGTTGTAGTGTTCAGTTTCTCGCACAAGTTTGCCATAGCTTTACTGAATAATGAAACCTCCATTTGTGCTCGATACATTCTCTCCTCCATAAAGCATCTCCCTCTTTGGAGAAAGAGTACCGTGTTACTGTCCTCTTGCTGGAGCTGCGTCTGCATGGCGATTTCCCTGATGCTTATGTCAAGGAGAGCTATCAGATCGTGTGGGTCGACCGATTCAAACAGCACAGAAGCTGTAGTGTAGAGGGAGTGTGGAAGCTAGAGGGCAACTTGTGAATGATTAGTATGAAAACCAATGTGAGCAGACTAACAATTTCTGCCCCGAAGTTCTGGAGCCAAAATCTCAAGGCATTCTCGGCGTGTTCTATTTCAACGAAGTGGGTTTTCGAAGGTGACTGGGACGTAGAAAAAGAAGCTGAAGTGACAATTGACATATTAAAAAGTTTTGCAGGGAGTGAAAGGCTCAAGGAATATTCACACGATCGTTGAATGCTTTGACTCTATAATACCAGAATTTTGGAAGCGATGATGCACTTCGACCTCGTCCTAATTTGGACGCAATGGCGTACTGACCTTGGAAGCGATTGAACTCTAAAATAATATTAATTACTAAATTGGAATCAACAAAACAAACCGGAGATTCGGCGGAGAAACTTGGCTGCAGCTTCGTCTGGCGGGCCGTTGATCAAGAATGAGCCAGTCTCGTTCTCCGCACGAGTCATATCAATACCAGCAAGGAAAGCAGAGGTAATAGCTTATCGCCAGATACTCCTCAGACATGCCAATAAGCCCTGCGTTAGTACTGCTATGCTGCCACGAACAAGGTATGTGTCGCCTTGATGGACCAGCCATTATGCTAGGCGAGATAAGTGCATTAAACATATATATTGACTCAAGTATACATACCTTCGAGGAACACGAACAAGACATTGGGTCGAAGAGATAGACGAGGAGGATTGGGTGTGGGTCATAAGTTTGACGGATGATTGATGATAGGTGAAAGAGGTTTGGTGGTGGACGATGGCAGATGTAGATGCAGGGAAGGCGGATAGAACATCTGCAGAAGAAAGGCTGTAGCGTTATGAATAAATGTTGAGAAGGGGAAGGAAGGCGTGTACTCGCCGGTCATCATACGTTTTGGGACACAGGTGGGTTATTGCTTTGGTAAGCGCTCGTCTCTGAGCTTTGGTGCGAGAGGACCAAGCGATTACACTGCCGAAAGGTGTTGACTCAAAATAAGCAAGGTCATTGTGCATTCGAATAAATACATATACTCACCAAAACTCCTCCGACGAACTCTCTGGTAGTGGTAAGAATTGGAAAAAAGACACGGCAGAATTCGGTCAAACTGCAGGTATAGGGACTTCTGAAATGTATAAGAAGGTTATCTAGTTTTTCTTTGATCTCTAAATGTCATTCGTGAGCGCGGGGCTGGTGAACATTGATATTGCTTACTTTGAGTAACATAGTCGCTACCATTCTGGCTGTATGATCACACTCAAGACGCTCAGCGTTGCATATCCCCATCACACTTAAACAATCCAAAAAATGTTTCCAGCCCAACAGATAACAGATATCGATGTACATTCCGAAACAAGACTACTGCAGATGAGATACAGATAGGACATTATTTATTGGCCATCTTCATCACTCATGTGATCGGCCAAGCCGAAAAACCTGGTTGATCCTGTGCTCCAATTAGCCAGCGGAGCATAAGATTCCCGATGAACTCACAAAATGTTGCACAATTGGGCCAAGCTGAACATGAGCTCGGGGTGACCCTCGTCATCGCGCTCGTTGACAAGTGTGACAGCCGTCTCGCAGAGCTCTTCGTACACCTGGGCCGGGTGTGGATATTGTAGTAGATCGACGGGTATTTTTGTTAAGGTTGCGTATTTCAGCAGGAGAGCACCGTAACACTCAAACACATCGTAAGCGAGTGAAAAAAGAAACAGAAAGAAAAAGAGACTTACACTGGACCCCAGAAATGACATAGTTGGAAAGGGTGGGTGATCTACATTCCTAAACGTTGTCGGCTCCAGATCAGCCAACACCAGTCGAACAGCGTGTGTGCTAGTTGAACGAAAAATAACGTGCCACATAATCTCTTTGGCAATTTGGTGGGTGAGGAACCAAGCAAAACCGTTTGCCTGCAGGGCGAAATAAGACTGACAACCAAAGGAATGCGGGACACCTACTCTAATTGGCAGAACATTCGATTTTGGTCTGATGAACTGCTGGAGCAGATTTTGAATCATGTCGAGCAATAAGATGCCTGCACCTAAGTCGTCAAGGTTGAAGCCTGCCTGGGCATGGCCGATCGAGCATGACGCCAAGCGCTTGGTATCGTAGACAAACTCTGAGAGTGATGGGTTGGCCTGTTCTGGGATGAGCTACGCTAATGAAAGTAAGGATTCATACGTACGAGTTTCAATACATCATCATGAGACATAGCAGTCTTAGTGGTAAGCGACAACACTGAGAAGGGGTCAGTATGTCTAGCGTGTCAGAGAAATTTAGCTTCCCACCCTCTTCCAAATCGCAGGAATTAATATTAGCCCGAAGGAGGGCCCGAGGCCAGACATTGCGAATAGCTTCTGCCCGATTTTCGAAAGTGAGCTTGTGGGGGTTTGAGATTTCACCAACGCAAACTGCTATCCGTAGGAGAACCCAGAGGTAGGCAAGGGCCAATTTCCACTTCGGATAAGTATTCATGACTCTCTTGAGGCCCCCTTCGGGTACAACAACTTTTTTCGCTTTTTTCCCCTTGGAAGTGGCAGTTGATTTGCGATTTGCGTGGGTACTGGCAGCGGTGCTTAACATGTTGCCTGAGTATGAAATCCATGAATAGATAGTCGGCGGGTTCGACGTGGCTGCTTGGGATGCATGGGCACTGGTTGGGTCTCCGGGTGTCGAATGTTCGTCGCCGCAAGACTCATCCAACATGAAGGCATCGTTTAAACTGTCGGCTTCAGTTACGTCGTCCGAAGTCATGAGGGTGGAAGAACCAGGGACGATCGCAACACCACTACTGTCGCAGGCATCTGATGTGGCTGCAAGGACTGCGAGGTCAATGTTGGACCAAGGGTAATGACCAGTAGGATGCCGGGCGGGATGGACGACAGTGGTGGAGTTGTCAGGACCAAGCTATGGTATATTGTCAAGTGAGATACCTACATTCTTGAAAGGCGGACTTACACAGTCGTACACAACATAGAACTGGTTATCGGGACCTACCCTCATGGACCTCGCAGGCAAATTTAAATGCGCATTCGTAGCATGAAACTATAGAACTGCTCAGTGGGGGCACAAACGCAATAGAGATTCGACTTACAGAACTAATGTAGATGGGAACTTCTGTGCCCTGATCGGTTTCCAAGGCCGAACGATGGACGACTGGTGTCAGCACATAAGCATATAGAGAAATGTGCACTTTCAACTAGGAGGAAGTAAGTATGTAGTCTCGCACAAAATCAACCACTGACAGCATTATGTAGCGCCGGTCGACACTAGGCCCACAATGATAAGCGCTATGTAACTTCGTCAGAAAGACAGGTACTTACATATAGAGGGTACAGAGTCGGCCCAGGTCCCAACGCCAAATAACCAATGAAGTCGATATCATCCAGACCAACGAAATCGCCCTGCGAACTGAGTGAGCGGGTTCACTGTGTTTGGAAGGTAACAAAAAAACTGACAGAGTAGGATGTGAGGCCAGAGTTGTCATACATAAATGAGTCCAGCTTCATAGCCGGCTCGTTCATATGGTGATCGTGGGCAATGTGAGAGGAGGAAGCCATTGCGATTGAGAATGAAAATGGCAGAGAGATCGATAGACTTTTAAATCATTCTTATTCGGATAGTTTTGAGTTATTGGACGGACTCACCATTTTCAAAACTCTAAATTGAACCCCAGGATAAGCGAAGGCCATCGCAAAGGGGATCCTGACGTATACGGTTATAATACCATCAAAATATTTACATGTACAGACCTCTGAAATATGGACGCTTGACTAAACGAGGAGCTTCGACGCCATCCGATGCCTAGAACAGACTTTAATGCAGCACGCCGCAATCAGATGCCTAGAGTAGTTATGGATGGAGTGTAATTACGTTCGTCATCACAATATGATCTAATTTTCATAATCCAATTCTACTTCGCTGTCGTACATCTCTTCGTACTGCTCTAACAGCGATGATTGGCTACTGCCACACCACTGTTCAGCGGGATCTACTATCAGAACATCATCTTCATCATCTTCATCGTCAGTTGCACCTTCATCGCCCTCTCCGGAGTTTCTGGCATCTTTGCCATCTTCTCCGACAAACACAGACTGCGCTGTGATATCATTTTGTTGAACTATGACCTGCATAGCGCGTTGGTGAGAGTAAACATGCCCGACACCAAGCCCGAAATGGAAACGCATGAGCATGTCACGATCCACAAATCTGACATGAAGATGATGCTACGAATCAAAGATACGATGCGAGAAACTCACCGATTGACAAAGTATTCACACCAATCATCCTTATCTCCTGCACTTGCCGACATACCCGATCCATCGACATGTCTCTTGCGGCTGGCAAAACGAGGGATAATGTGACAGCCCCTAAGGACATCTGCAGGATCAAGAAAGTCGAATGAGTGTTTGTCTGCTAGAGGCGGGAAGTTCACTCGGTCTAGGGTTAAGGTCCCCCAGGTAGAGTCCTGATCGATCGGCTCATACCAGCGTATCCATAGAAACTCCATTCGACGGGGAGTATAATTAATCATACTGCTTCCGATAAAGATCACGTTAACGTGGTATATACCAAGTACCTTCCCGTAGATATATTTGTGACCTTGGTTTCCTATGTCAGTGTCGGTGCGGAGGACCATAATGTTACAGTGGGAAGTCCTCGGATTGACCACGTCTTGGCCTCTGCGAACATCGTAAGTTGTGTAATTGAACCTTGCAATGTTATGCCGATACATCTGATCGTCCTTGATGATTATTGTGTTGATGTCATATTCATTGCGGGAACCCAGAGAATCGCTCGAAGTGTTGATACGATGCAATAGATGACCCTTCAGTTTCGAAACAAAATTCTGCATGAGTGTGTTAGAAGTCTGTCGATGGGGTATGATTGAACTCACTATGATGGCAGGATCTCCTTCGTGGCTGCGTAAATACGATCCTATGTGTACAGGGTACTTTTGAGTCAGGCCGATATGGTGATGAGCTTCAGGACTCGTCGCCAACTCAGAAATTTCAACATGGGGGCAATGAACAATTTTGTCCCCGATACGGCGAATACGAGCCTGACGGCGTTCAATTCGAGTCAACTGTTTGACAAATAAGTTGCGATCGGTGCGGCGATATCTGGCCTTTGGGGAACGATGTTCGAGTTCACCCTGAAGACAATCAGTCAAGTTCACAGTTAAAAAGTTTAGAACACACCGGTTCAGTGCTATACGAATCACACGTGCCATACCGGCGTATCATAGACACATAGTCTCCCAACGCGTGAAACTTGTACGTTTGGAAATTGAATACCTTCGTTCGTTGCACATTCTGAGTTGATCGCCCTGAAGGGTCTGCCTGCCCTTGTTCTGCGAGGCGCGAGCTTGCTTTTCCTTTACGCCCTACTGTCTGTGTCCCCGCCTTCTTTGTATTACATCGGGTACGAGCTTCAACCTCCTGGCGCAGCTCGTGGGTCTGGTATGCGGCGCAAACTGTGGCCTTGAATTTACGAAATTGGTCCCCGAGCGCCGACGTCACTTCATCCATGATATCGAGGGTCGTATCAGAATGCATGCGGAGCTTAGCTAGCCCATGCCAATGAGCCATGGTGAATAGTAACTGGAGAACAGTTCGATTGTGCGGCTCGGGAAGAAGGCCGTCGAAAGCAGGGATAGAACACTGTACATAGTGCATCAATAGCCTATTCAACATCGATATGCAGTGAACTTGTACCTGGAGGAGATCCTCGAAGTTCCGAGCCGCCATACGTTTCATCTCGGAAGAATTGGATGTAAACTTTCGTATGGTGGCTGCACCAAATATCGGGGTTTGCCTGTACCTGATGGTAGAGATCAGCTGAACACTACGAGCAACGCGGTATGTGACACTGTACCTCTCGTCCAATCGATGAATTAGATCCTTGTCATGCGCCACGATAATTCGCAGCAGGTGGATGAACAGCATCTTCCATACACCGATCTCAAATTCGTGTAGAAGGTCTACCACCAAAGCATGGAAAATATTGAACCCCATTAGACTGAGGCGGTCTATGAAAGCATTCTGAAGCATGGTTAGCAGTAGTCAGCAATTGGGGATCAAATCTCACTGAGGTGGGCACCCAGGAGTGTGGCTTGAGAATGTGCTCTACTGGTGCGCTGCTGACTGCGTAGTTATTCTCGTAAATCATTTTACGGGCTTCGCTAACCAAAGTTCCTCTTTTTTGAGGATTGCGTTCCAGGGTCGAGCGTTGCTGTCTATCCCGGGGTCTCCCCATGTCCTGTATCCGATCCTTTGGAATGAGGCAACGGGGACATGGGCACCTTCCCAAATTTCGAACTGTGGCTATAAGAACTCTGGCGAAATCAGAATCGACAATATCGAACCAGAAATAAATCACGTACTTCTCAGGATAATCTGCAGAGTACGTGAAAATCCAAGGATAAAATCTACGCATGATGCCATCGCAACAGCGAATGACAATTCCATGCGCGTACGCCTCTAGAAACTCCTCGTCCAGTAATATATTCCATTGCTCCTGAAATAACTCCCGATGACAGTGAGTCGCACTCTCACTGATTCCGCCAGTAAAGTCTTTGAATGCGTCGGGGAGCTGGCAACGCGACGTTAAGTATAAATTAAAGCCCACAAGCTTGGCACACGTACTGTTTCGAAGTAAGCAACGTGGTTGCTCAAGTGACACGACGGCTTGCAACGGCGATACTTGGACTCGTTCCCGAAGTACATGTATGTAGGCCAGAGCTTAGCAGTTCCAAATGAAGTCAGTTGCGTGGCGTCTGACCAGAACATCAGAGCAGCCACCACTCGGGGTAAGTCACAGCCTGGTTCCCCTGGCGATTCTTGCAGTTGGCTATGGGCCTCATGGAAACACGCAGACATGTACAGATCCCCGTGTATAAGGACTTCGTCGTCTAGATGCGGGGGGTTCCAACGAAGCTGGTATGGCTCATAATGGAAAAGTTTGTCATCTCGAGCGTTAGCGAGCTTCTCCCGTATGACCGCCACCAGGGAGCGATGGTACAAATTTGCAGCTCTGTAAAGTCGAGTACCTGGTGCATCAGAAGTGCGAGAAAAAGGAACCTTAATGGAAACCGGTGTGCATTTCCATCCAGCATCTTCGTCTTCCCATTCATCTCCATCTTCCTCGTCGTACTCATTCATACCCAGCTGGCAGTTAATCTTCTTCCAATGAGTAGACGTCACATCGGCGACATTGAATGTATTATCGCCCAAGATTCCAAGCAGTTTAGTATAGTCACTTTGCGATTTTTGGATCCCCTGATTCCAATACCAATCGCCAAGTTGAAAGGAAGAGCGGTTTGGATAGGGGTGGTACTGAGACTCGCTGCTCGAAGTAGTCAACGGATGAGTTTGCTCAGAAACTTGGGAGCTGCCCGGTAAAAGCGAGAGGTCTGCAAGAGTTACATACTCTTCCGGATCGTGGGGTGGCGGTTGCGAGGAAAAGTATTGACGCACCAGCCCAAATATATTTGGAGGGGTACGAAAAACCGTGCGCGCGTGCAAGGCGGGTCGTTGACATAAAGTGACTACAGATCCGACAGATTCCGGAGGTTGGTTTCGCACTTCCCTGGGCACCGTAGGTGGAGGTTGTGGAAGTACATCCCTATATCTCAGGGGCAGCTGGCGGTTCTGACGTCGCGATCTCCGCCGTGCCAAACTAATGTCCTCTCCTCCGTCAATGTCTCCTACTTCACAATCTGGGGGTGTAATCCCTCCTCCAGAGGTAGGCCGAGCAGGATGGACTCCAGCCTCGGAATATTGAGTGGCCGTAGAAGCATTGGTATCATCCGAGCTAAGGGCAACGGGCAACGCATCGGGCACTTCCCTCGGCGTTTCATGCACCTCAAGAGGGCCGGGTGAGGTGCGCGCCCTTTTTTTGCATCCTACAAATTCTTTAAAGGAAGATAGAGCCGATGACAATCGCTTTTTCGTGTGAATACACGAGCGCTGATGTTGGCTGAAGTAGTTTTGGGCAGTGAAGATTCGCTTGCAGGCGCAGGTATAACTAGATGACATGGAGGGGTGACCGGAGCATGAAGCCTGTTATCGTTTGTGATTTTAAATTGTTGATGGAGTCGCATGCTCGTAGCCAAGAACAAATGAGGATGGCACGACGCGGCAATTACGGTATGGTACACTGGTAGCCAAATACGCTCAGAATGGCGCGGCTATTGTCATTTAGGCAGCCTGGAACCGGATCGCGCAGAGATCACCGAACGCCTATATAACCTCCCATGCGAATTCAACTGGGAACCGCTTGACATGTCCGTTCCATCTTCTCCATGCTCTGAATGTTCAACGCTCGCATCTCCGGAATTCGAAGCTGACCCCAACGTCGTAGGGTTGCTAGTAAGAATCCTAACTGCGCGTCATGGTATTCTTCATTACCATGGGCAGACGGGGGAACTATCAACGTATTTATGGTAAATTGAATGTTTTCGGGAAATCGGTTCCTCACTCACGATGAGGCCAACCCTACAGGCCAACCAATCGGCGTGGACTAAAAATCCACCCTTCACAATTTGCAGCTTATCGTCAGACGCACGTTTTTCGATATCCGTGTTGTCTTTGCGCAACAGGTGACATATATGTCGAGGCATCGGTCTTTCAGCGACCTAGTGGAATGGCCCAAGGGCAGTACGTTGCTGAGTGCGCGACCAGCACTTGTGGTTATATGTGTAAGGTGGTCCTAGAATTAAGCCTGATGGACAGCTAATATTCAATGTAGTGAATGTGGAGAAATTCATCGGGATACCCTACGTACCGGCAATGTACTATCCCCGAAAAAAGTGCCCTTACTCGCACTAACATTTGAAATGTCCTCCCGCCAAGTGACGTCATGTCAAAACCTGGATACGTTGAATCTACAGCCTTCATTAATATCCTGCTTATACAAAGAGGGGGTAGATCTCACGATCATCTCATCCACTTGCCCGGTAGTTTGCGTAACCGTATATCAGAGGTACACACGGCACGCTGATTATTCATTGTATCTAGTACTTTTGAACCGTATGATATCACAAATTCAATCGTGTGCTACAAACAAATCTAACTATTCGGAGGTTTGCTATGGACGGTGAGAAAGGTGAGCAAAGTGAAGCAAAGAGGACTATATACGGATTGACTTTGTGAATCAAACTCCGCCGGCAGCATCCGCCGCTCACCATAATCTCCTGGTGATGCATCAGTTGAATTCGTCTAATTATATAGACCTTTAAAATTCCCTACAAAGCTAACTATTCGGAGGTTTGCTATGGACGGTAAGAAAGGTGAGCAAAGTGAAGCAAAGAGGATTATATACTGATTGACTTTGTGAATCAAACTCCGCCGGCAGCACCCGCCGCTCACCATAATCTCCTGGTGATGCATCAGTTGAATTCGTCTAAATATATAGCCCTTTAAAATTCCCTCACATTTACAATACTACAAGCGGTTGCACATTGATTCATAGTAATAGACGTCTGTATACTACGTTAGCCATTGTCTTTTCCTCTCCTAGGCCCTTCCGGCTGTCAGTATGTTTCGTCATTGTCCGTGTGATTTCACATCAACAAGCCAGAGGTGTGTCGACAAGGTTGTGCAGGAGGTTTGCTATAATCAAAGTTCACGTTACACCTTGTCCAACACTTGAAAACGGTGAAAGGTTGTTACAATACGGTGAGTGCAGTTAGAGAGGAGAAACAGATATGCGCGACAGATAGTAGGAATAAAGGCAAAACGAATCTATGGTTGATGGATGGATCTCGCGACCTGCAATGTCTGTTGAGTAAAGGTTTCAGCTAAATAGCAGGACGTCTTATGCTCTCAAGCAACATGGTAACTTTGGGTGCGACGCGAATGAACTCCTGTGCGTGGAAGCCCCCATTATTGACTAATCGATTGGCCAGACGACTGATACCATGCTAGAACGTTATCCAAGGCTGAAGAGGTTAATTGAGCAAAAGATCTTGACTCGCGAGTAAGCCTCGCCATTGTTTGGTGCACTCGATGATCGAGTTACACTGCTGGAGTACTTATTGGATACAGTCGACTCCACGTCTAGAACCGACCTAAGAAGCACATTGAGTTATAAGTACGTGTATTACGATGCACAGCCAACTTTAATACAAAAAATGCGTGTAGAACACACAAACGCGGATGAATTCAGTGTATGTGTCAGATTCAAGGCACGGGCGGCGACCTTATCCGAGAACACAGTATAATAGAGGAAAGGGTCATCAAATGCAAGTTACAAAACCAAACTCACTTGCTCGCGTCGGTAACATGAGACTCCGGTTGAAAATCTTGAAAAATAGGTCGTGGGTCTGTGGGGCGAGATATCTTTGGCTTGCGTATGGCCACTGAACTGGTGCTACATCGAGGTTCACCTGCACTTGACGCCAAGCGTGGATCAGATGGCTTTCGGAACCATCTTGAAGGCTTGGAGAGCAGGTGAGCAAAGCCGGATGGAGAATTGAAACGTGCTTGAGGGAATTGAAAGTGAGCAGGAGAGGTCGGGGTAGAAGAAGGATGCACTGCGGCATCCTGGGAGCTGAGAGAGTTGAGAGCAGGAGTGCCACGTCGAGGTGGCATATTGTAAACAATTAAAAACGAGCGATGAAGGTCTTGAGGGACTGAATTGTGTTACAATTTTGTCGATGACAACAGTATACACCTATGTTGACGTAAGCATGTTATTACCAAATAGAAGAGTACTCACATTCCCTGTAGAGCCCTAACACGCTAAACTCCTCACGTAGCTCATCGCCGGTACGCTTTCGGTCGACCATGAAAAATCTCGGTCGTGATCTATGACATGTTCTACCGAATACAGGAGAAAACAATGAAGTGCTCCAGAAGGATGCGAGTCATTACTTCACAGAAGCGATCGTCCTTCACTTCCACAAAGAGGTGGAGAAGCAAAGAGCTGAACCAGTGGGTATGGGCGTCGGGATATCGTAGGTGGAGAACCATAGAGCTCAAGAGGTGGTGTTGTCCTAAATAACGCGTCAATCTATGTCATATGAACTAGTAGATTCGTTGGACTCGCCTTCAACATCTAAATTAGCAGCAAGATACTATAAAGCAACAACGCCAGGGTCGCTCGCGACAAATACAGATGAGCCACTCCTCGCCTTGGCCTGAGCAACTGACGATACTCCAATGTACATGACAAGGGAGTTTATCAATGACAGGTTGTACGATTCGGTTGAACTCTCTGGCACGCCGGGCAGCCTCGAGCGATCTTTGAGTGTTGTAAGGAATGAAGGGGTTCCACGATTAAGGAGGTATTGATCAAGGTTGTTGCGGAGGTCAGCGCTTTTGAGACCTGAAGCAAAGTCTGATAGAATGGGTGGTATCGGTCCCATTTCGGGAATCGAGTCAAATTTGATGTTGCGTAGATGGGGGTCAGGAAGGATGATAGACATAGGGAACGCGCTGAGGATGATATTGCGAAGCTGGATGCAATGCGGAGGGACGGCATCGCAGAGACCGAAGTAGTATTCGCTGAGGAATTCTGGGAAATCATGAAGAAGGACGAGGAGGAGTCGGAGGGAGCCGCGATACAGATCATGAGATGCGAGTTGGAGATCAGCCTCTTTCAAGAACGGAGCCAAAAACTTAAAGAGGGAAAGAAGGAGCTTGTGGAACGCAGACCAGCCCTAACGGAATCGAGTCAAAAAAGGTCCTCTAATATTGAATTATAATCTCACCTCCCGGTTTTCGGATAGCAGCAGTTTTGGCATGAAGAGTCGATGTGAAACAAGACAGAGCCAAGAGAATGCGAACCCAGGAAAGTAAGTGGGTTGCAGAGAACTGAAAGTGTCACTGCGATACTGTGAGCGATGATAAAAATAACAACTGGAGAATGGTTTACCTGATGGCGATCAGCAGAGAGAAATAAGCTGAGCCTAGATGTTCTGCGATGGAGTGCAGGTCGCTAATGAGACTGGAGAAGAATCCGAAGAACGGCTTCTGTGGAAATCAAGATAGTCTCCGCAGCAACGGTATTGACATTCAAAAAGTATAAATGTACGTTAGCAGAAAGATCGGAGTGATGTATGGACTACACCTTTGGACAGCATTATAGAGGCATGAAATGAAAAGACGGTATGTGAAGGTATTAACAGGGTTGACAATTCAAATTCAAACTTTACATGTTGGCTTGTGCGGACTGTGTCGATCACGGCGTGCTCCCATGGAGGTCGCGATTGTGAGTAGAAAGTAACTGAGTCGTTGAGTTATATTTTGGTTTCAGCTTGATAAATAACGAGGTTGATAACGGGAAAATACATGTAAGAGCAGTAGCTTGATTTGGTGAACAAATTGCTCTTGAACGAAGATTAGCATACACTGTGACATGCGGAAAAAAAACATACGAGGGGTACAGACACAACAGTTGCCCCATCACCGGTCACCTGCAAGCTCTCGATCTAAAATAAGAAGCGATGCAGAAGGTGGTCGAGATGCAGCACAAGCGACGAACTAGAAGCTGGAAGCCTGTAATGGTAAAGACAAGGAAACAAGGGAGCACGACCCCAATGAGGTTGCGGCTGACCCGGACCGGCGACAACCGTGAAACTTTTCGCAAAAACTCTTCTACTACTACTAGGTACGGGAATCATGACTCTGCACTATGATAGTATGATTCATATGAATCACTGAGTCCTGAAGCTTGAAGGCTTGAAGACCACGGAAGTGCCCATGCACGTATGGCATATGCATGATGTTGTCTTGCTGCTCGTTCAACTGTCTCTCCCGTTCACAGACTGGGCTACCCAGAAACCGGCTGCTAGTGCAACTTCTACGGAACATATTGTCGACAATCAGAATTTGATTCTAGTGGGGAATCCAGACACACCGGTGTCTTGGCCGCACTTGCCACAGTATACCAGCAACGACATCATTGCATCGCCAGGCGTTCAACCAAGCTTCTGAAGGAGCGCATATTCATACATGCAAACCCAGTCAGCAACGTCTATACGTTATGCGAGTGATGTTTGCTATAAGGAATGCTTAATTCATTGGGCGCCAATGCACGACTGTCATTGTCTGACCCCGTATACTAGCCCAGAAGTAAATTATCATTAGATTCAAACCACCATCCCTAGCCTGAAATATATGTAGTTACCATTAACTCAACTATCAACCAGATTGCTTCTGCGGTCCAGAAGTCCCGCAGCTCCGCTCTAGTTCTTCGTTCCTAAGACGCGCTGTGGCAGCTTCCAGCGCCCTTATCCGATGTTCTTCCGTGGTATCGTTACCTCGAAGGTCTGTGCCTCCTAGAACATGAACAAGTGCCTTGGAGCTGCTTCGTAAGAACACAATACTGAACTTCGCTTGCAAGCTGAATCATGGAATCGACTTCGGCTCGTGTCTTCTTGCCTTTTTCAACTAGAGCCTGGAGCTCCGCATCCATGGTATATTCTCCACGCAGAAAAGCGTTCACGAGATTTTCTTTGATCAGAAAACGCGCCTTGACGGACTTTTCACCTGTCCAGTCTTCCCTGTGGGTCTGACGCTCCACGAAAATCTGAGGGATGATGTTCAGTGAGCTCCACAAATAAAGTCAAGCACACTGGCCGTTTTCACGTCTGTATCACCGTACCACCGGAGACGGATAGCTTCAGCACCCTCTGTCTTCTCCAGTCGACCGAGGTGAAGTTCAAGATCTTCATTGTCGAAGTATGTCAAAGTAATGGCTGCAAAAAGCGTCGACAATACATCCTGTGATGATTCGGAATCAAAAACGTACCAGCATCCTTCTGTTCGAATTCCTTTTCGGCATTGAAGACTATAAAGAGAGATAAATCGAAACAAGTACCAAAATGCACTCCCACTAACCGAGAACGGGTAGATGTCGTAAAATAGCCAGTTTTAGTGGAACCAGGTTATCTGGATGCACCTAAAATTGACTAGTTAGTAAACATAAACGTGATAAGAAAAATATTTATTACCCAATACTTTGTCGTCTGACGTACAAAGGCGCTTTGGTTCCTGCCTGCGCTTGAATCGCCCTGTACAGGATATCCTCGAGTGCGGACCAGGTCATAGAGCTTGGATAACTTGACGATCAAGATGTCCCAATTGTATTTATAGAAGGGCTCAAGATAGTGTTGAATAAACGTAGGTTTCAGCAGAAAATTTGTGATTTTAGATCAAGGATGACACATCAGGAAATTCAGAAAACGCACATCGTGTTTCTATGGCGATGACTGGTGAATTGGTATAAGGCGAGAGGCATGAATGGACGTACCTTTGAAATTTTAAGAAAACCAGTGATATCTAACTTAGTGTACAATGCCAAATCGTGAACATCTGCTACGAGGATAGCGGCTTCTTCTTGAAGGCTGTGAAAGAGGTCTTCGAGTGAGGTATCAGATTGGTTATCGACAATCATCATCATCATCGGAGCCCTTGTCGGGTCCATAGTCCGAAGGGCGTGCTCGATGCGATCCTGGGTCAGAGGAATGGGCGTGGAGCGCCTCGGATGAAGATGGAGAAGATTCTTGAGCGACGAGTTTTTGAACGTCCTTTTCAGCATCCCGTATACGGCGAGATAACTCGGCGGTCTGGACAGCGTCAGCTGAAGCAGAGGAATGAACTGAACTTTGATTATTTACCTTTTGTTTCTGCAAATCATAAAACTTTATCGAGCTCCTGTTTCAGCATGGCGGTGAAATCACGTTCATCTTTGTCGTCCCAGCTGTGAGAGGTGGTGCGAGACTACCCAGATAGAGTGGATGAGTGTGGCTCGAGCAGTTTGGAGAAGGATTTACCTTGAGTTCACGTTTCAACAAATTGTAGTCGATGTAGAAGGGTCTCCATTCATCATAAAGGTTAGTCTGTCAGAACAAGAACATCTAGTTCGCTTCACCTAATTTACCATACGCAAAAATGACGCACCGTGATCTTCCTTCCAAACTTCACAATGTGCCTGTCAACGACTAGCTGGGAATAAGTGGAAATCCTTTAGAAAAGAGCGTTCTACAAGTCTGCGGCGGTAGCTCACCAACACGGAACAAGGAGAAGAAGTTTGGGCGTTAACGCGTTAATTTCTACAATATAGATAGAAGAGGGTAATTGAATTTCTAGAAAGAAAGGAACGTGGCGGGACAACAGCCCGTCTAAAAAAGGAGCGTTTGATGTATGTAAGTACTCGTGTCTAAACACTGCGTGTTGTCCAAAAATTCCGATGGCTTAGAGATGGCTGAGAATCTGGGGGTACCTAAGGTTTCAGCCACGTCGAAGCCATCAAATATCAGCCGACTTCTATGGTATCGGAAATCTGACTCTTTAAATTACCACCGGCGTCGACGATAGCTCGAACTTAGAGGTACCCTCACCTACGTCTTAACTACCTTACAGTGACTTCTACCTGAGGTGTGTTTTGCGTGTTGTACATCTACAATATATCAGTACGAAACGTTTGACATTACCTCACCTTTTCTTGGAGGTATGCAGTCGTTGTGCCAGTAAGTATTCAGACCAAGGTGCGCAGCGGAGCTTCAATTCATCTTGCCTTGAACCCTTTAACAACGATCTTGACGATGTCGAGCAGCGACCACACACTCCTAACTCTAAATCAAGCATCCACCACTTAGCTAGCATGTCACGGTGTAGCCTATCTCAAGTTGAATAACACTCCAATGAACTCAAGATCAAGCAGGTCGATAATTCTCCGTCTCTCAATGACAAGGCGGAATGTTGTGTACTTTCCTTTTCAACATGTCTGCCTGCCGGGTCAAAGGTAATATTGTTCATTGGCTTCTCCGGAGAACTGACCAGTGGCCAGAGCTATAATGGGGTACTACAGGAGCTAATTTGAGCACGACGGAACCAAGAAGTATTATGCATTGACTCAATTCTAAGTATGTATTCGATCCCACTAGTTGTGCATGCACTTATGACATATTGCTAGCCCATGGCCGTGAAACGTGCCTTCCGTTGGGATGAACCCCCTCTCAAGACTCAAGGTGACATTTGCAGTCACTATGATATCACACGCTGACATTGAGCTGAGTAGGAAAACCCGTCTCTTGCACATCTACTGTAGGTACCCGTCGTCATAGAATCCGAGTACAAGCTGAATTAATTTGGACAGCTACTCCCGACGTAATTCATCTCGCCGCTTCACTTAATGTTGTCGAGCGCCCTCACGTTCTGCAGTATATATAGCTGTAGCTAGCTAGCAGCATGTATTCGCTGGAATATCTAATAAATTTCGCAATTTCTCAGATTTAAATAATTGAATGTCTGCAGCTGGATATATATATATTGAATATAATATGATTATTGTGGTTTATTCAATGTATATGCAGTATCGTTCTGGACCCATAGTAGCAGCTGGCTGGAACTTGATGGCCAAACGGTGTCTTCGAGGTGGTTGAAATCCGGAAAATCAACCGTCTCGAAGCCGGTTTATACCATAGGTCCAGAAATGGCTAAAACTTGACCCTGGGGTCACATTCCAGCCAGGTATCTACCGTCGGAAATTTTTGATAACACGCAGTGAAAGCAGTTGGGGTAAGCGCATACAATATGTACTGGGATTGGGTGGTCGTATATAGGATTGGTCTAGTACGGATTGAGCGTACATCGTGGCGTGGCGTGGATGGGGTACAGGTCCCCTGGCGTAGCAGTAGCGTGGCAAAGGAAGTGTGGCAAAGAATGTATGCCGGGTAGAAGGGAGGGGGAGGGGGAGGATGTGATACTGATAGAAATATACAGATAGAAGATAGGTGATACGACAGGCGATATCGATAATAAGTTCTGAAGGAATACCATTTTTAAAGGAAGGAAGAATAGCAAGGATGGAACAAAACAAAAAACACAGGAAAAAAAAGAAGGAAAAACACGCAAGCGTGAAGACGGAGACAAGTAACAGTAAAAAACAGATCAAAGAAGGAAAAAAGCGCGGCACTTTCAAACACCAGGCATGAATTCCCGTCGTCGATCACCTCCCATACCCGCTCCCGCTCCTCGGCCGCCCCCAATTCGCAGCAAGTCCACCAACGCCAACACCCCCACCAGCACTCGTACCAGTGTTCTGACCAGTAACCCACGTAGGCGCCGAATCGCTCCTCGCCCTTTGATGTTGCTGCTGCTGCTTCTCACCACCACTCCCACCAACGTCCATATCCAATCCAAACTCAAACTCATATCCCCCTCAACATCATCTTCTCCCCCCATCGAAGCACCGCCAAGTCCAGAGACAGACCCTCCCACCATAGGAGAAACCATCGGAGATCCACCACCCATCGAAGACCCAACACTGCCCACACTAATGACACTCCCCGTCCTTCTCTGCCTCTTCTCCCTTCCTCCTCCCTCTCGCATGCCGTGTGCATCTACATCAGGAGTGGGCATCAGGGTGATACTAGGCTGGCACCCGTGTCCGTGTCGACCAAAGGCAGAGAACTCGCTGGAGGTGGGAGAGGGGGTTGATGTGTGCAGGGCGTACTGGGGAATGCTGAGCATTGGGACTGATGGATGATGGCTGTGGCCATGACCCTGAGACGAGTGCGAATGGGAGGGGGAGTGTGCATGTGAGGGGGATGGAGAGGGGGCTGAGGTGATGTAGATGTTGGGGCTGTGATCGCTTGGAATCGGGCTTGGAGGGACTGGAGAGGGGGAGGGGCTTGGGGCATTCAGGGCGTTGAGTTCTTGGATTAGCGTTGGTGATACTGCGTGTAGGGTTAGTGACGAGTTGATATTTAAAGGGAGAAACGCACCAGATCTGATCGTATCGCATAGGGTCCTTACGATCCTGGTCAATTTCTCCACTTTCCGTCGTTCACGGCGCATCTCGGCACCTGCCCAATTCATCCAAGCTTCGCCTCCTCCACCCATCCCCATACTGAAACCAGGCGCCATGACATTGAACGAAAACCCCTCCTCACTGCCATCTTCATCATCATCATCATCTCCCCCGATATGTAATTTCGGGGGGGGGGGGGGGGGGAGGTACTAGCAGATTGGGAGAGGGTGTTGGCTATATGAGAAGGGACGCGTCCGCCTAGACGTGAGATCTCGCGCCAGAGGGCCTTGTTCTCATCTCGCATGTCATTTAGAAGACGAGCAACTTCGCCGGGGAGTTCAACGCTAGGGGTTAGATTAACTTTAGTTGTGTGGTGGAGATTGAGCGGAGCTTACCGGCCACGTTCGCGAGGATCAGGCTCAAGAGCCTTGCGTTTGATGGCGTCCAAGAGGTCTGGGCGTGCACGGAGGAATTTGGGATGGCTGAATTCCCAAGTTTGAGATGTTGTAGATGTGCGTTGGGCGCGTGGTGTCTGTTTTATGAAATGTTAGATGATGAAATGAGTGGAGATAGGTACGGACTCCGTTGATTTTGTGAAAGCCATACATGTTGAGTTGGCGCACAAAGCTTGAGAACTGTGGAGATGTGAGTTGTTTAAATAGTGGTGAAAAGAAGACTGACGTTGTTGTGTTTGAAATGAGAGCCAAGGATGCTCCTGCTGAATTCGCCTACGTTTGAAACGACGAAACTAGAAAGATGGAATGAGACAGAGAGTGAGAGCGATGAATAGGACTGACCTTGTTCCGAGTTCAGTCCATGACTAGCCGGTGTGAGCGGACCTTGTGAGGAAGGTTCGCTTATTGGAGGGGGTGACGAAGCTGTTGTTGTTATGATTGGATGCGGGAGTACGTGCCCTCCATAAGAATGAGAGTGTCCATGACTGTGATTAGTGGGTGGCGGAGGAGCGGTGTTTGTGAGACTTCGTTTACGCGGTACGCTCTTTTCTACTGCCAATTCGCTTGATGAAGTAGAGTGGAATCCGGTGCTCGGACTGACGCTGTGCTAGTAAGAGAGATGAGTCGTCTGTCGGTTCAAAATTGAATTGAAAGGTGGGAGGTTGTGGACTAAGATGAGCTGGACTGAAATTTGGAGGAGATACAGGAGTTATAGGAGATACACCATGATGACGTTTGCAAATCATAGTAGACTTGTCGTCGGGAACACTTCTGGAATATATCGGGAATTGCCGACTGGGTTTAAATCATAGTCATTCTGTATATCAACTCTTCCCGACCTCCAGATTAACTTCTTTCCGACCTCTAGAGTACCATATATACCATGTTCATAGCATACTACTATAATTTAATGTCACGGGGATTACGCGTATTTTCACACTTTATATACTTCGAAACATTGTCAAAACATAATATTTAGTAGCAACGTTTCGAGTCGCGATCTCAGCATTTGTTTAGTAAGCTAAATTAGTCGTTCAATACAAGTACAGAGGATATGCAATTCCGCGCTTCTTGTCCGCTACTATCTCGACTTCCTATTCATAGATAGGATAATGGAGAACACAGATAATCGAGGTGCTAGGGACATAACATGTAAGTTTATAGGTTCGTTATGTTCTGCAGAAATTAAAGGTGTCGACTAGACGGAATGTCCAAAAGCGCAGCCTGTAGCGATGATGACCATGCCCCGAGTCGCATGTCGACTAATGATCGTGAGTTTTGATCAGATGTCGAATATATTGTCACTCATGAGCCTGTGTGTCTGATAGGAAATTGTCGGGCAGCGCCATCGCCGTTGGCAGATGAAGGCGCATGGCGAATTCTTGAACAGTTCCTCACTACCGACATGACGTACCCTCAGATGGAAAATGCATTTTCTGCGTACCTCGGCGGTCGATACATCGCGGACGACTGGAAGGATGCTAGAGACGCGTTATTCTCTGGTGATGGCAATGACAGCATCGCCTTAGCAAACCTTTATGCATTAAAGGCCAAGCACATACCCCTACCGTCGTCTTCATCAAGGGTAAACAGCCGCCTCTCAAGCACTCCCATTCAACAACCGCGTAAACGTCCCCAAGTAAGTGTGTCATCATCTCTGACGACTGTTACTAAATAACAAATATAGTCGAGGACGGACTCAAGCACTCGTGTTCAACAACCGCGTAAACGTCTCAAAGTAAGTGAGTTATTATTCTGACGAATTTTATACTAAACAAATACAGCGGAATCCGTACATCATTACCGAAGCAGATGAAAGTGAAAGAGAAGAGGTAGATGTCGAAGATGAGGTCGAGGTCGAAGATGCCCCTTCTGTGCGATTGCCGAAGGTTGCACACTTTTCTGGACCATCAGCTAAGGATAGGTTGGCTTCAGCATTCGATAACATTTTCGATAGGATCGGAGAGAGGCGATCCTTCTCATTAGAGACTCACTCTTGCAAGGCCGCTTCATTCTCCCGTGCAATCGAAGGCAGAATGTACCTCCTCCATGTTCAGAGTATGTTCATTCTTAATGATGTGCGACCTTACTTATTGTATGCCAGGAAATGGCGCAGATTACATCGCTGAACACCTTAGGAGTCAAGGATTTCCCGTTACGGTGTCGGCTTGGGCAGCAGGCCAGTTGTATGTTGTTGCAGATAGCCCTAAAGCTATCTCAACGTCGCTTCCAGCCTCACATAGTTTTGCCGTTAAACAATACATTCGGATTTCAGACGAGGAGCGTCAGGCAGTCGAACATTTAAGGTCCAAACTTCCCGACCCAGGGTGGGTGAGGATCAAATATGGAAAGTATAAGGGCGACATGGGATACGTCTTTGATTCTGATCAATCCAATGGTTTTGTTACCGTCTTGATCGCTCTCCGGGACTTTCCCTATCCCATGCCTGGTCATTCTGTGGCCCTACTAGACCGATCCCGCCTCCCTAATAATGATCAAGCCGTTCGCGACATTATCCGCGATGGAAAAGTCGCGGGATGCTCTTATAAAGGCGAACTATACTATATGGGACTCTTAGCGAAACAATTTCACCGTGATCGCCTAGAAATCGTTGCATCTCCTCATGCTGATGACATCCGACTGCATATGCAGTCTGGGTGGGACACACCCTTCGTCAAGAAAACGCTGTTAGCGTTTTCGATGCAATTCTTGCGCGCAGGCGACCCTGTCAAGATCATTGCAGGAGGAATTTGCTCAGAGGCCAGTACAGTCGTCTCGACGGATCACGCTATTGGCTCCGCGCGCTTGGAAATAACCCTCGATGGACATCGAAGAGAAATTGACGTTCGGCTTGAAGATATAGAGCGTGTCTTTCGTGTCGGTGACGAAGTTCGAGTTGTTGCAGGTCCATACTTGGGTCTAGAGGGGCACATTATTCAGATATGTGATGATGAGTTCCACGTCTGTCAAGCAGTCTCCAAAGAAGAGGTTAACTTCATCTGCGAATCAAAATAACTAGCTAACATTCATTATATAGGTACTCGTTTCGAGGTACTACTTAGATCGTTGCCCATTGCATCACACATTTCAAGCGTCGCTACCCACACGGCAACACTTCGAGCCTTGCCCTGAGTCCGATTCCATAGAAGTCGGGGATCACATAGAAGTGCTTGCAGGCGAGCACTGGAGGAAATGCGGCGTCGTGGAGTGGTTTTCTATGGGGGGCACCATGCTGTGGTTCCGGGATATGAACTTCACCTTGGCTGGGGATGATGTGAAATCTAGTGTCGTACCGTCAAGAATTCAAGTTCCTGCGACAGTTGTTCGGCGGACCAAGCTCCCCGATACCCTCAAGTACACACAGGAAAGGGGCTATGATGTGAGGCCCGGAGATGTCGTGAGTGTCGTCCGTGGGTCGGAGTATCAGAGGAAAGGGGTCGTGCGAAGCGTTGACTTTCCAAACGCTCGCTTGACCCTTCTATCTGATAGTGATTACTCCCTCGTGAGCATCGATTAATTCGGCTCAAGCATGTCTGACACTGCTAAAGATTGACGTCCCAATCGGATTCGTGATCAAGGTATGCAACGTGAGCTTGGATTCCTTTAATAAGGTCATTGGCCAAGAAGTTTTCATTGTTGGGGGCGAACGGAAGGGATACCGAGCTACGCTATACGGCGTCGGTTCAGAGACTTGCAGAGTTGCTGTACATGGGCAGCCGCGTATTACACTCAGTCGCCAGGACGTTGTGACTAGGTGAGAGCGCCGCGCGTATACTTTCACGGTGATTAAGTTGTTAATGACTGTTAGCTATGGAATGAGATTGAATGGTGCGATGCTGGAGGGACCGGACCTGGTTTCTTTCTGTAACATCCGGAGAAGATCCTATACGATAATAAAGCAACATCGAAGCATTGCCCCCCCACCTATCCAACTTCCAGCCAGTTCTTCGACCAGCGCAGATAGTAGCTTGCCGTCTTGGACTTCCTGGACCGACAACCAGGAGGGTACTGCATGTCACGAATCATCGAACATCACACTCAGCTCATCGACATTTGACCCCTGGATTGTCAATCCCCAGGACACCCAGGATAATATTGATGCTAGAGCGGAGAAACTCCGAGAAAATGGTGGGTTTTCTTTGGAGGAATCAGATGTTTTGCTGATTGTATGACAGGCCCTCTACCTTGGTTAATGGGCAAGGAGTATTCTTCGACGTTTCTCCTGCATCACGCCGTGTTGAAAGTCTCAGCGGGCTTCATGGGAGGCAGGTTACACAAACGGTTTGTGTCAATGGCTTGTCCCGACCCCTTTTGCGGTGCGAATGGACCTGCACCCGAGGATTGCGTCGCTGTATTCTGCACATCCAGTAATGCAGGTGCCGCGCTTCAACATTATCATATCCCCGCCAGGGATCTATCTCCAGCTCCTCCACGTAAAAAAAACCAACTCGTCTTTGTTTTAGAAGGTGATTCTTGTGGTCGTATCTTTTCTGTCATGAAGTGTAATGTGAAGAAGAACACTGTTGAGGTTGCCATCTCACTTACGACTAATATCACTCTACGTTTCGATCAGATATGTCTTGTGGAAAAGGCACAAACATGATAAGATAGAGTACATATTATACTTACTCGAGCAGTCATGAATCTATTTTTCCAGCGTACAATACATTCTCGCACAGGTGCCTGGCACTCTTTCCGAGTCTTCCTGGTATGCCCTCCCCGTGCCGAACTTCTCACATGCTTTCCCAGGCCAAGAACTCCGGAGAGAACCCAGGAGAAGAAGCACCTTGGGGTATCTGAGCGAGGTCAGGTACCAGGATGTCACTGGGCATATGGCGTTCAAGGTTGTCGGCACGATAATACTCTTCCAGCCATCTATACCTGTACATGATCACCTTATCCGAGAGGTCTGCGATACTCTTTTCTGCCTTTGTTAGCTGTTCCTTGACTCGATGTAACTCGGATCCTTCATGTATAAATTGTTCGCTATTGCCTAAGTGAGCCTTTCGTTAGACGCTGCGCAGATCTAAATTTCAAAACCTCACTCATAGTCTGCGTTCCTCTATGAATAAATCCGTTATTTTGATGGGATTCCCTGCACGCGGTGGGTCTTGTTGCAATTTTTTCTGTAACTGCATTACTCACTTGAAGTCAGTGCCAACATCAGAGCTACTCGGTATGTGCACCGGGGAAATTTGGAAGCTTTAGGTGAACCTTCCATGAGTTTTGTACCTGTCATATCCCATATATTCACGCTTCTCTTCCGGACTTCGGACCCTGAGATCCGGTCCGGTCCGATGTATAGATCCGCTTCCGATCCGATTTACGATAAGCTTTCTAATTCATTTCCTGTTTCATATAACGTTAAACACAGCCTATTCGGTATTTCCTCTTCCCGGTGTTTCGGTTATGCTTATTACCGGTATGATTACTGATCCGTTAACCTATGTCTCATTTCCGACTCGCGTTTGATAACCTTTGCACATGCTTCGTACATAGCCTCGGACCCTTGCTTACTGATACTTCCGTTATCCTCATAGTATATAAACTCGTGTATATGTCCTGTAGTACCTCAGTTCGAATATCATCTTAGTTTGTCCTCTTTCTGTCCTCCGGACTTGAGTTCTCCTTACTCTTGTCACTCTCCGAGACTTCGGATAGATTCCGATAGTCTATATCCTCGGCTCTACCTTCGGGTAGTCTTTACTCTGTTAGTTTCTAGTTCGGATACGTCCGGATTAGCCTTATACGCGTTTCCGATATCCGGAAGACTTCCGGATATACTACGAGACCCGTCCGGACCTTCGGACGCGTTATCGTTAGTACTTTGAAATAAGGGACAGTACTTGGGAAAGGGGCACAGCGTACGAGCTGAGGCCGAAGTCCTTCGGATCCGATCTTACGAGAGTACGACCTTAACAGTATATTCGAACTCACACCTTTCCAAGTACACTTACTCATATCATGGCTCCTACTAAAGTAAACCAAGCCGCTTTGCACGCTGTCGGACTTTCGTCCACCCGACGCGATCCGACATCCGTAGTTAACGCCTTCACCAGTTTCTCTCAGCGCCGTGTATCACGCGGTCCTGCTCAAAGTATTTCGCAACTCATGAATCGTCCGCATCCGGAAACCCCTACGCGCACTCCTGCTGGAGGTGATCCGGATGACGAAGGACCTCCGGACGATGAAGATACTCCTGGTGGAAACCCTCCGGATGACTTCGGAGGTGATCCGGATGATGAACCGGATGACAACGATGATGAATTTGACGGGTTAAACCCACAAGACCGTGTCATGCTTCGGCTTTCTCAAGCCATCGACAATCTCGCACGCAACAATCGTCGTCCGACCTCGTCCGAAGATTCTAAAGTCAAGATCCGTGAGCCCGATACTTTCGATGGCACTGAGCCTCGGAAGCTTCGTGCATTCTTCGTCCAATGCGAGCTCCACTTCCAAAGCAAACCCAAAGCCTTCCGTTCCGGACGGGCAAAAGTCAACTTCGCCCAATCCTACCTTAAGGGTATGGCACTCGAGTGGTTCGAACCGGATCTCCTAGCCGACGAGGACGATGATCGTCCGGATTGGATGGATGATTACTCCGCGTTCATGCTTGAACTCCAAACCAATTTCGGACCGCACGATCCGTCCGGAGATGCGGAAATGCAATTGGAGCAACTTCATATGCGTGACGGACAACGCATTAATAAATATGTTGTTGAATTTCAGCGTCTTGCTTCACAAGTCCGTGGCTGGGGTGACGGTGCCCTAAGACGCCAATTCTATAACGGACTTCCGGCTCGTATCAAAGACGAAATCAGTCGCATGGGTAAACCTTCCACCCTTTCCGAATACAAGATCCTTGCCCAGACTATCGACGCTCGATACTGGGAACGGAAGGGAGAAGTCGCCCGCGAAACTAAACCCACCACCTCCATTCCTCCTAAGCAAACCACGTCCGATCGGACGAATTCCAACTCGTCCGGACCTTCGAGGTACAAATCCGACAAACCCGCTACTTCCGCATCATCCTCCGTTTCTAAACCTCCGGACCTTACCTCCAAGTTAGGAAAGGACGGGAAGCTCACGTCCGAAGAACGTAAGAGACGGATGGATAACAAACTCTGTCTATTCTGCGGTGGACCCGGCCATTCGGCTCGGGAATGCACCAAGTCTACTTCGCGCGCTGCCAAAGGCCGCGCTGCAGTAGTAACTCCGGAAGACAAACCGGAGGCTTCGGATGAAGCAAAAAAATAGTCCGCAACCCTCCCGACTCCGCATGGGATGAGGGTTGCGTTGACTCTACCCGTGCAACGGAGCTACGTCTCAATGCTGTTTCTCTTTCCGATCCGAACTCTCTTTGTCCATACGTTTCTATTCCTACTTTTCCTGATATTTCTGATTTTCCTTCACTAATTGATTGTGGTTCCTCTCACTGTTTTATAGACTCTGATTTCGTCCGAAAAAATAAAATTCCTACATATCCGATATCTCCGCTTTCTCTCCGTTTGTTTGATGGTACTTGTAATAATATGATTTCCGAAGCTATAGATTTGCCTATCTGTTTTCCGTCCGGTGTAGTTACCTCCGATACGTTTTACGTTACTCCGTTGGATTCTTCTTGTTTTATCGTTCTTGGATATAGCTGGCTCACCCTACACAATCCGTTGATTGACTGGGTTTCGGGCAGCATCGATTTCCGAACGACTTCTCATGGAATGCCTTCGACACCTCCGACGTCGCTTCCGTCTCCGGATCCGCATCCTCCGATGGAAGATTTACCTCCTCCGACTACATCCGGAACCTCCGCTGATAAAACCATCCCCAACATTTCCTTGATCAATGCGGTTGCCTTTTGCCGGGCCTGCAAATTGGAAGGATCGGAACAGTTCAGCATCTACCTTCGTCCGACCGGTGTAGACCTCCGGTCCGCTTCCCTTTCATCCGATCCTCCGGACCTGTCCGGAATTCCTCCGGAATATCACGAATTCTCGGATGTGTTCGATAAGGGCAAAGCTAGCCAACTTCCTCCTCATCGTCCCTATGATCTCAAAATCGAGTTAGAGGAAGGAACTAGTCCGCCCCTCGGAACCATTTATTCTCTATCTGCAGTTGAGCTTGCAGCCCTCCGGAAGTTTCTTGATGAAAATATTTCCTCCGGACTCCTCCGTTCCTCATCCTCTTCTCACGGAGCTCCTGTCCTGTTTGTCAAGAAAAAGGATGGCTCCCTTCGCCTCTGTGTAGATTTCCGTGGACTTAACCAGATTACCAAGAAAGACCGATATCCGTTACCTCTCATTACCGACCTCCTAGACTCTCCGAGCCGCGCTAAAGTCTATACCAAAATCGACCTCCGATCCGCTTATCATCTCGTCCGGATAGCGGACGGAGACGAATGGAAGACCGCGTTCCGAACGCGTTATGGCTCATATGAATGGTTGGTAATGCCGGAAGGTCTCACTAACGCTCCGGCTGCATTCCAACGCTTTGTCAATAGCGTGTTTGCTGATATGCTGGATGTATGCGTTATCGTATATCTGGACGACATCCTCATCTATTCCCAAGACCTTGCATCCCATAAGGAACATGTCCGAGAAGTCCTTCTCCGTCTCCGAAAACATCGACTCTATGCTAAACCCGAAAAATGCGCGTTCCATACCACATCCGTTGAATACCTTGGTTACATCCTATCTCCGGACGGCTTGACCATGTCGTCCGAGAAGATCCAGTCCATCGTTGACTGGCCGGAACCTCGGAAAGTTAAGGATATTCAATCCTTCCTCGGATTCGCAAATTTCTATCGTCGATTCATTTTCAATTACTCGGACATCGTAGTTCCGCTCACCCGTCTTACCCGCAAGGGGGTTACTTGGGATTTTTCCGATGATTGTCGGAAGTCTTTTGAAACACTCAAGAAAGCTTTCACGTCCGCTCCGGTGCTTACGCACTGGATTCCGAATGTTCCGATAGTCGTAGAAACCGACGCCTCTGACTACGCTATAGCCGGAATACTTTCCATAGTATGTCCGGACTCAGAGCTTCGTCCGGTGGCATTTTATTCTCGGACGCTTACCGCTCCGGAACTCAACTACGACACTCACGATAAGGAACTTCTAGCCATCCATGAAGCTTTTCGGACGTGGCGACATTACCTTGAAGGCTCTGCCGAGCCGATAGACGTTGTCACGGACCATAAGAACCTTGAGTATTTCTCTACCACAAAACTCCTCTCTCGCCGTCAGGCCCGCTGGTCGGAATTCCTCCATCAGTTTAACCTAGTCATCCGTTTCCGTCCCGGAAAACTCGGAGCTAAACCGGATTCCCTTACTAGACGCTGGGACGTCTATCCCAAAGAGGGGGATAAGGACTACGCTCGAGTTAACCCTCACAATTTCCGTCCGGTATTCACTTCGGAACAGTTAGCTTCGTCCCTCCGAGCCTCAACTCTAGTAACTCCGGTTCTTAGGGCAGCCGTTCTGATTGATATCGACCAGCTCCGGAAAGACATCCTGACCGCACTTCCTAATGACCCTATCGCATCCGAACATCTTCCGGAACCTTCGGATCCGAGATGGACGGTGGACGATAGTGGTTTCCTCCGCTGCGACAACCGTATATATGTTCCGGAATCTAATAATCTCCGTCTTCGCGTCCTCCAGAATACTCATGATCATCCGTTGTCCGGACACTTCGGACAGAACCGGACGCTAGATATCATCCGACGCGAGTACACTTGGCCAGGAATCCGTACCTATGTCAAAGACTACGTCAAGTCTTGTACTTCCTGCGGCCGAGCTAAGGTTCCGAGACACAAACCTTACGGATTGCTCAAGCAGTTACCCATACCGGAAAAGCCTTGGAATTCTATATCCATGGATTTCATCGAGCACCTTCCGGACTCATCCGGCTTTACAGCCATCCTCGTCGTAATCGACCGTCTATCCAAACAAGCTATATTCATCCCTACCCACGACACCATTACCTCTCCGGATCTCGCTCGTCTATTCGTCCTCCACGTGTTTTCCAAGCACGGAGTTCCATCCCATGTCACTTCGGACCGAGGAACAGAATTCGTATCGCATTTCTTCCGGTCCTTAGGAAAAGCATTAGATATGGTCCTCCACTTCACGTCCGGATATCATCCGGAAGGAGACGGACAAACCGAACGAGCGAACCAAACCCTTGAACAATACCTCCGGATATACTGCAACTATCAGCAGGATAACTGGTCGGAACTACTTCCCTTGGCAGAATTCGCTTATAACAACGCTCCGAGTGCTACTACCGGAGTATCACCCTTCTTCGCCAATAAGGGATATCATCCGAACCTATCCGTTCATCCGGAACGTGACCTCTCATCCGCCCGCGCACGAGACTATGCAGTAGACCTTGACGAACTCCATCAGTTCCTCCGAGAAGAAATGGCCCACGCACAAGAAAGATATCAAGGACCTGCAGACGCCAAACGGAAACCTGCTCCGGATATGAAAATCGGAGATCCGGTCTTCGTCAAAGCAAAATACTTCCGATCCACCCGTCCGTCCAAGAAACTCTCGGAAAAGAACTTAGGTCCGTTCGAAATCATAGCTCGTCCGGGTACGCATTCTTTCACCATCCGACTTCCGGATTCCATGCGCTCCGTACACCCAGTTTTCCATGTCTCGCAATTAGAACCAGCCACACTCAATACCATTCCTAATCGTATCCAATCGCCTCCGCCTCCGGTCGAAGTCGACGGAGAACCCGAATATGAGATATCCGAAGTTTTGGACTCAAAATTAGACCGTCGGAGAAGACAATGTCAACTCCTATACCTCGTCCGATGGTCCGGATATGAAGGAACGGACGAGGAGACTTCATGGTTACTTGCTACGGAGCTCGGTAACGCATCCGAACTAGTTTCGGACTTCCACGCTGCATATCCGAACAAACCCGGTCCTATTCAACTTTGAAGTACATAGTGTGCATACGAAATACAAGTACATTTAGAGAAGAAGCATAAACGGACCAGAAATTCCTACATCTCCATAGACCCATCCGCCTCTCCGGATCCGCCTGCATCACTTCCGGACGCCCTTTCCATCACCTCATCTTCCTCCTCCGGACCCGGAGACGTCCGAAATCCCTTCCGAATATGTCCGAACAACATGGCTTGAAATTCCCTCTGTTGCTGAAGGAACAGCTCAATTCCGGAGCTCATCCGGTCCGCTGCAGCCCTGCTGCCTTCCGCCGCCTGAATACTTCTCTCCAAAAGGGTGTTAGTCCTAGCCAGCTCCGCCACTATACTGTTGGCTGCGGCCACCCAAGCCTGATCATCGTATTCCGTCTCCATCTCCTCCGGATCTTCAGGAGTCGGACTCTTCTGACGTTTCTTACCTTTACCTTTCGGAGATGGAGATCCGGCAGCATGCTTCCTCTTCTTGCCCTTGGGCACCTTGACAGTTCCGGGTCGTCCGGGGCACGTAGCCTTGTCCTTCCGGCAGATATCGCAAGACTTGACCTATCCGGACGTCAAAACACCCGGATCCGAAAAAAAAACACGGATTAACTCACCAGAGCATTGCTCTCCGCATCCGTCCAAAGGCAAGTCCGGCCTCTGTCGCTGCAACGCTTGCAGGATCCGTCCTTGTCAGCGGAAATGGCACGAGACTTTTCATCCGTCAGGCAAAGCCATCATAACCATCCGAAACTCACCATTTCCTCTACTATCTCCCTGCGCCGTTTGTTTTCTGCCTCCACCCGAATTTCGGACTCTCGAATCCTCTTAAGATCCTCCTGAATCTTCCGTTCCTCTTCACGCTTCCGCTCCGCCTCCTGACGCTTCCGAATCTCCTCCTCCTCCTTCCGAGCCGCAGCTTCAGCGTCCGCTAGTTGCTGTTGAAGCTCCAGCAGTTTCTGCTTAGCAGTCTTCTGAGATCCGGAGGTGTTGCCAGACATTTTCGATAGAGCGTTATAGAGAGTAAAAAGTGGGAAAGGAAGAATCATCCTGGGACGTCCGCCCTTGAGTATACCTGTCCGATTCCGAACTCAGACGCTTCTCCATCATCTCGCGATAATCTCGTCCGGTCCGGACCGATGGTTCTTGTGCCTCTAGGGATCGGCCCTAAGGGGGGGATACTGTCATATCCCATATATTCACGCTTCTCTTCCGGACTTCGGACCCTGAGATCCGGTCCGGTCCGATGTATAGATCCGCTTCCGATCCGATTTACGATAAGCTTTCTAATTCATTTCCTGTTTCATATAACGTTAAACACAGCCTATTCGGTATTTCCTCTTCCCGGTGTTTCGGTTATGCTTATTACCGGTATGATTACTGATCCGTTAACCTATGTCTCATTTCCGACTCGCGTTTGATAACCTTTGCACATGCTTCGTACATAGCCTCGGACCCTTGCTTACTGATACTTCCGTTATCCTCATAGTATATAAACTCGTGTATATGTCCTGTAGTACCTCAGTTCGAATATCATCTTAGTTTGTCCTCTTTCTGTCCTCCGGACTTGAGTTCTCCTTACTCTTGTCACTCTCCGAGACTTCGGATAGATTCCGATAGTCTATATCCTCGGCTCTACCTTCGGGTAGTCTTTACTCTGTTAGTTTCTAGTTCGGATACGTCCGGATTAGCCTTATACGCGTTTCCGATATCCGGAAGACTTCCGGATATACTACGAGACCCGTCCGGACCTTCGGACGCGTTATCGTTAGTACTTTGAAATAAGGGACAGTACTTGGGAAAGGGGCACAGCGTACGAGCTGAGGCCGAAGTCCTTCGGATCCGATCTTACGAGAGTACGACCTTAACAGTACCGCGCACCATACTGAACCACTTACCTAAAGGTGACGTTACTTCCAACTAGAACACATTGTCTCAAACCCTGTTGAGAGGGTGAGCTTGACGTCTGAGGTGTCACCGGTGCGTTGCTGTGCATAATATGATGTTGATTGTTACAACAGTGCCGACTCATACCTTATATATATGACACGCGAACCAGAGTCACTGGCGGGTGACATAATGCGCCATCGAAATTATTTATGAGTCTAGGACGCCATCGTTACCTCGTTCTGATCCTGATGGCCTACACATAATACGCCATCCATAATATGTATGGTGTAGTGCGCAAAGGCTCGCTTTTTTAGATGCTGATGGCGCGCTTGGATGTATAAAACTTCTCATTTGCTGCTTGTATCAGACTTACCTTTCCCCCCCAATCCAGTATGAACGATGACGAGAATGATACCTCTCCTGGCGAATCTTCACGCAAGCGCAGTGGTTCAGCACTTTGTATGGGCCCCCGTAAAAAGGCGTAAGTGGCTTTTCATGTGCTGAAATGCATCCTTAGTGACTTTTCCTGGTTAGTGCCTCATCAAATCCCCTCGTTCTCCATGGTCGGCACTTTGGTCGGACGGTATTTGCATTATGCAATTATCCTTCTCTCCTGACTGGAGGCATACTCCGACTCGAGGAGTTACAAGACTCTTCCATAGAAGATTATCCTGTCGAGTAAGTGGGATTATGACGGTTTAATGTCGATTGTGTCTAACTATACTTTCAACTCCAGTGTTCGACGGGAGCACAGGGTATTCTTGGAGCTTTTAGACTCCTATCCAGGTCTCTTAGAGCGTCTGACGGCCGGTGAGGAAGAAGATATCATCCACATCGGAGAATTGGTAAGTCTTATGTGTTTAAAGGGTATTCGTAGTCACCTTCTTATAGATGGGCAAGGGAGCGTCTGGTGCGCGAGGCGATGACACTAAGACCCTCAAATCTGCCGTACTCGAATGGCTTATGCCAAAAGGACAGCCACTCATCCCGCCCCTCTCCCGAAATATTAAGTCCGACCGTGGATTCAACCATGAAGTGACTGGTGCATTGCTCTGCCCCACAGGCCTTGATTGGTCAAATTCAGAGTAAGCCTTTCCGCCATTCAGCAAACTCATTATCATAACCGTCCCCAGAACCAAAAATAGCCTTAAAAGTGGTGAAACGGCGGTCCGTGGTGACCAGTGGCCTATGTTTTTATATTCTGGATATGTCTATGATCCCGAATTTCCATGGCAGGGTTTATTAAAGAGCGAGATTCTCATCTGCGTGAGTTTTACATTGTAGCGGTAAAGTTCTTGTTTAATGCCGTTTCCCTTGACAGGGTTTCAAACACGTATTTACATCTCCAAGCTCCGTGGAAAAGGAGCCCAAAGCTACGCGTTCTGGTAATGCGTACCTCCATGGCATGAAATCCGTGACAAAAGGTTCGCTGGCTTATATTGCTACGCAGGTGCGTTAAAATTGGTTATGGTACCCCCCGCTAATTGTTCCTCCAGGTTCGCTTTGCATTGAGCTCCTCCTCTGTATTTTCTCGCACGGACACGGTCACAGACTCAGAAAATTTTTATCACAGCATTCTCGACCTGTTAGAGGATCTGGATGAAATTGAAGAAGTAGCTGACCTGATGACATGGTGGACATGGTTCGCAATATATTTATTTGTCTTCGAGCTCTACATTAACACTCAACAGTCGAATTTTTCCGAACTCTTCCTCTTCACAACGAACCATTAGCAAAAACAGCGCGTTATCCAAAATTCGAGAAAAACGCGCTGCCCTTCATGCAATGGCCAATGCTAACACTAATTAATTTGTTGTTTTATTATGTTTGATATTGTTCTGTATGCCTCGTAGTCAATAGATCGCTAATGCTATTGATGAATGCTCTGTCTATAAAGTCTAATGCAGCATGATAAATTATTCTGTTAGAGTTTGTAGGTATCAACAACTTGCTATGGTGAGATAATTTGGTGTCGCACCCTGAAAAACTGTTGTTGATGGTACATTCTGCCATCAGACACCATCCTTGTAAGGGCATGTATGTTTGACAAGATATCAGCAGCTTGCTACAGTAAGATAACCCAGTGTCTCATCTTGACATGCTGTCATTAGTTGCAGCATCATAAGCCATCCATACAAGACTATGTAGATTTGACACATGGTTGACACCTTGCTATGGCAAGATAGTTCAGTGTCACACATAAGCAAACTGTCAGTGATGGTGGAAAGTGCCATCAGAGGCTACCCATCTAAAGCCAGATACATTTTTCAGAAACACAACACCTTGCTATGGCATGGTAGCTCAGTGTCGCACATCGGCACACTGTCAGCGATGGTGGAAACTGCCACCGGAGGCTACCCATCTAAAGCCAGATACATTTTTCAGAAACACAACACCTTGCTATGGCATGGTAGCTCAGTGTCGCACATCGGCACACTGTCAGCGATGGTGGAAACTGCCACCGGAGGCTACCCATCTAAAGCCAGATACATTTTTCAGAAACACAACACCTTGCTATGGCATGGTAGCTCAGTGTCGCACATCGGCACACTGTCAGCGATGGTGGAAACTGCCATCGGAGGCTACCCATCTAAAGCCAGATACATTTTTCAGAAACACAGCACCTTGCTATGGCATGGTAGCTCAGTGTCGCACATCGGCACACTGTCAGCGATGGTGGAAACTGCCACCGGAGGCTACCCATCTAAAGCCAGATACATTTTTCAGAAACACAACACCTTGCTATGGCATGGTAGCTCAGTGTCGCACATCGGCACACTGTCAGCAATGGGGGAAACTGCCATTGGAGGCTACCTATCTAAAGCCAGACACATTTTGCCAAAACACAAATATGTGCTACTAGATCACACTTTGCTACCATAAGTCTATCAGTATCATAGCTTTGGTAGATCTCACCAGCGTAGTCTGCCTATCTATTCCTTTATCATTTCATCTGTAATTGTGATAATTAATTTTTATATTGTACATTAGATAAAGTTAGCTAAAGCTTTGCCATTCTGTAGTCAAATGCCTGATGTAGATAGATACTACCTCTGATTCCTTTTGATGTTCCAGTAATCATATCATCAATTCAATCGATCAGCATATATATACATGTTGATATTTTTGCAAGAGCATGACACTATCTGTCCTCAATTTGTATCCTGCTGTAATTGCTCGGGAGGTTTCTCGTCGTCGAGGTCTCCACCTGCTTCTATCGCTAGCTCCATGAGCTTGCCTGCTAATTCACTAAGTATGTCGATGTCATTCTTCCCATGCCTCTCCTTTCGACGTTCCTTTATGAAGTATCCGTATTCGTTGATGGCGCGTCGGGAAAAGTCACCAGCGACATTAGCCATCGGAGTCGGAGTCATATACTGATGGACGTGGTCGACTGTCCATGTTACCGCTCTGTCCTGAAGGTGCGGCTTAGTTGACTATCGTTAACAAAATGGTTGAGGTTAACTTACGATGAACCTCTCTTTATAGCTTGCCATGAGGAAAATGCTCGTAGACAGAAGAATAAGCACTTGAGTCAGGACCATCCACATATGCCATAGTGACCAATAATCGTTGGAGGGAGTCTTGGGCGCCTTTCGAGGCGCATAATCGTACGTCCATAGCTTGATTGTAGCGTTTCTACGGCCTTGCGCTGGTGAAACGCTGGCAATCGTGCAACGGCCGTTAAAATCACGGGTCTGAAACAACCTGCTTTCAGTGACATCCTCTGTCGTTATCTATTGCCACTTACTGCTATTGTCTGTACCAAGCCACCATCTGCATGATGGAGAGCCTCAAGTAGCTCTCCTGCCTTCCTGTCGAATATGTACACCAGGCCATTGTCGCTTCCACCCGCAATCACCTTTCCTTCTTCCCCGAAGGCCACTTGCTTGGGGACTGACATGCTCGGAACAGCAGTCGTGAATGTTCGAACGGGCTCCTCCCCCTCGTTTTCAAGATGATACATTGTAAACCCGTCCGTCGCGTTATCTACGACGAATAAGCCCCTCTTGAGGCTGACTGCAGCGTGCCCACTTGACGGATTTTAGCAATGCGCTCAACGAATGCACCTGGGTATGGCCTTACATGACTGACTGACAGCTAAACTCCCTCACAACAGTACCATCTGTGCCCTCCAATGTAATACTGCGCGACATTTAGTATGATGCGAAAGGGCTGTAATGGGGCCTTACAAATTTCCGTCGTAGAGGCCAAAAACGTAGATGTCGCGGTTTTCTGCAAACGCTACGGACTTCGGTACCGTATTGTCAAGTCGTACTGCAAAGACAGACTGGAGCTGCGAGTTGGCGTTGAGCAGGAGAACTTGGACTATCTTGTCTCTCGTTCCGACTGTGATCCGCGTATTGGCCTCGGAGGAAGTCGAATCCCATGATAAACATGTGATCTCGAAACCTGATCCGAGCCTCCTCGTGCAAATTTCCTGGAATCTTTTCTGTCCAGCTGTCAACGGAAGGTTCGACTAAGTCCGTCTAAACTTACGTCTATGAGACTTCGACGCAAAAAAACCACGTAGCCCAGCCCAGCTCCGTAACAAAGAGTCTCGGCGGCGGTTGGTCTAGTCAAGGTCCAGGCCGCACAGCTTACGGTTCCTTGTGATTCGTGATGATGAGATGAACAGGCGAGTTCTTTCTGAGAATTGATATCCCAAAGTTTAACACCCTCAGTACCTGGTTATTCGTCAGCGCTGCCCCTCCCTCCGGAGTGATGCATGGTGTATGCTTACCACCGCACGCGAGCAATTGCCCGTCATTAGAAATTGCGAGTGCGTGGACAGACCCGCTGGGGGCGGTCAGACGAGTAAGAAGCTTATAGCGCTGGTTGGACTTTGCCCTGATCCATCTAGCAAAGAAAGACATGTTGAATTGATGTGACGCGGCGTTGTAGTCGCCCGCTCACAGCGTATTTATCGGCTGTTTCTTTTTATTTGTCTTTCAGCATGTGCGATTGCGGTGTGCTTGTTCATTGTTTTGTGTGTTCTTGGTAATTGTAATTGTAATTGTGACTGTTGTTAATGATCTCGAACGCGACGAGCATACTTTAATTCGATGTCGTAAGACTAACCGGGGCGGTAATATTGATTGGGTTACATTACCCATCAACGATGAAGCGAATAATTCGTCAAGGGTCTAATAAGTCACGGTAAGCTTTGGTCGTTTCGTTATGTCTTGAATTGTTCGCAACATAGTACGTGCCACGTCGTGGTGCTTTCAAGCCCTCTTGCTACGCTCTACAGGTCTTCCACAATTGATGTGCTCGACGGTATATACTGTGAATCAGGTATCTTGCTTTCTTGGCATTCTTCAGGAACGGGTTGTACTGTTCCCTCTGCGATTCAGACAAGGCAGGAATGAAAAAGGACACTTTTGCCTCTCTCTATTTAGCCATGGCTGACATAATGAACCTCCGACAAAGTTGAGCCGAGCGGCTGATATGCGGTTTCCTGGAAACGTTCTCACTATTCTTGGTTAGACTTCACGAGATCGGGTGTCTCCTTTATTCGTCTTCACAAGGCTTTTTGTGTAGTATGCCGCTGCTCAGCAATTCCATGACAACTCCTCTAGTCATAATTGAATGACTTCCCGGCGCCGCAGCGTTAGAGGCGACATTTTTCTCTTTGTAGCGCGGCTACCCTGTTTGGGAATGTTGAACTTGTACCGAACGTAAGTAATGATTGTTTTCACCTAATATGGCTGCAGTTCAAATGTTCGAAGTTCAGTGACTAACGCACTACGTTCACCTGCTCAGATCATAGGTATAGTGTAAGTCATTCTTCTACATTTCAAGAATCTATTTACATCGTGTATCATGAGCCTGGTGCTTCATCAGTATTCTCCCCAGGTAAGTTTCCATTGTACGCCCGATACGCAGGTCACTCTCACAGGAAAAAAGCACCAATGTGACGCTTTTCAGAGCGTTATGAACACTCAGGTTCCATCCGCTCTCAAGCGGAACTTTTATCCGCGCGTTGGCATTACACTATGCATTGATTACTGACAGCCGCATTTATGATGATATCATACTTTTCGGTATCAGCTAACTCTTACCTCAACTAACTTTGGCTCGATATTACCTCTCTTAGTTGGCGGCGCCTGAGTGCCCATTAAAGAGGTAAAGGTACAGATGGTACGTTTGCGCATAGTGCCCCGCCCTTCTACGATTACGGATGTATAACTCTACATACAGTCAAAATGACCATTGGATTGAATCGAGTCTTTGTAAAGGTCTGCCGTGTCGTTCTGCGGAGATTTGCACAACTGGATGATGGATCGAGACGTGCAGGATCATACCACACATCCCCGCGCATCCCGAACGCTCGTTTCATTGGTACGAAGTAAGTGGATTCCTGATCAATTATCGTGTATCTTTCACACACACATTTTAGCTTAAGAGAAAGTTGAATTTCATTCACAATCGGCGCTGTCTTGAACTTAGTGGAAGCAGATACTCGCCGACTCTCAGAAAATATCTTGTTTGTGGAAGTGTCCACAATTTCGCCTTGAATCTCTCGACCATCGTTTAGCTGATTCCCTCACTGTGATCTGGCGAACATCCTGACCTCGTTCAGCGTGATCAGACAAACCTAAACATTCTTCTTACGCGCTGGAATATATCGAAACCCTTCTAGATGGCGCATAGTCTTTTTTCACACAGCGTCGGTGCGCGAAAGAGAGAAGGAGAACAAATTGTGGTAAGTGTCCGTTACACGCTCGCTACTTACGTCGCTTTTCAACGGGCCGAAGCACCAGCGTGACGTTTTTGAAAACGTCATACACACTCAGCTTCCATCCGCTGTCAAGATGAATGTTTTACGCGATATGTCATCATCGCTTGACCGCCTGAACAGCTGTGCTCGGTCGTATTGGCACAAAGTACGAAACCAATGCATTCATGTCGCCAGGAGTGCGAGGTCGATGAGATGTAGGGCGAGTCCGTTTTGATTTACTGACGCTCAACCTTTTTTAATACACTTTTTGCAGCCTTAAGTTCAAACCTCAGATCGGCATATTAGACGCGCTTCACACCACATAGTTTTGAACATTGACTCCAGCTCTATGCCTGCTACCCCGCTGTTTCATAACGCTGTATCTAGTGTTTAGATTTACCATTGCACTGTATGATTACCACACCACTCGCATTTCCCCCCGCTTCTCGTCCATCGTATTTTAATCGTGTCGACAGTTGGTATAAACGACGACCTACTCCCCCCTCGATTTCAGAAAGGACAAGATACACGAGTTTACATGTATGCTATGCTTCGTGATCCTTACAAGAGTAACTTTTGAAAATACGCAAGAAAATAATATATTATGCGGACAGAGATGCGACTACCAACGGTACATTACATCGACAAGGCCACAACATTCGCACCCTTACAAAACTGTTACTCGTACTAAGAGGGTGGCCATAACATGCCAGCATACTGTAGCTGCTGTATCTGAGTGCTCGGCAGCCGTAGACTTGGTTAATATCTACATTGTTTGTGATTGCCTGTTCAGATTTGCGCGAGAAAGACGTTGAGCTACAAATGCGGCTCGCAGTCGATTACTATGAGCGGGCGACCAGTCACCGGGTCAGCATGGCCACTATAGTCGCCAAAAAAAGTAGCGCGAGGCTTGATCAACGGTGATGGTTTGAAACCGACTATCTGCACTATAGATGGTTCAGCGCTCATATGTATGTCAGAGACCCGATGACTAGTATGTTTTGCTTATGATCAGCGATTACTACTAGGTACTAGTACGGGCGGGCGAATTAGATGGCTTACATAAGCGAAAATTGGGCACCCAATACGACAATTTGACGACAATATTAATGTCACAAAGTTTTCGCTCATCGTGATCGCTTTGCTCACAATCTACCACACTTTTACCTTAAGTTTTCCCCAAGCATGAGAGTTCTCGCATCAGGACTTTCATCGGCATAGACATGGTCAATGATGTTTCCCGGGGCACGAGAGCGCGGGTGACATACGTCGTCCTTGGCCTAGGCTATAATGAAGGTGAATATTTCTTCCCGCTCGCTTGTCGCTGTGGAACTCAATTGGCAAAATAGCAAACCAGGATTCTTCCTCCCGTTCTGACGAGCCTGGTTACTCGGCATTCGAGGCAGCTTTCCAACGCTTTATAGACTCGTCACTCGTAGAAGGTTGGCGGGTCCGATTTGTTCACACTTGAATCGCTCACGAGTCACGACATGCATGGCCTCGGACTCCTCAAAATATAGAGCCATTCTCCTCGTTAGAGGTGCTGTGGACGAGTTTCCCGACGCCCTAATATGTTTTGAAGGTCGATGGTATGGCTTGAACCGTTTCGTATGCATCGCACTAGTCTTCTGGCGACTCAGAGAAAGTGATTTGGACTCCATGAGTCGTTCAATAATACGATCAATCGAACTGACTTATTGTTCTAAATTATTCTTATAATACAAGATCTAATAAGGTTACAGATTTTGAGATATGGAGCAGAGGCTCCATAGATGATTATAATCGATTCGCGGATGCTGACCTGTGATGCTGGTTGGTCGTGGGACGAAATGTTTCATTAGATGAAGAAAGTAGATACCTCCATCTTGCTGACCTCGCTTAATTCTAACTGACTGGTAGAGCGAACATTTGGTGCCTCCTACGTAAAATCATTCTGTATTCGAAGAGGTGATTGGATCGGTTTTGTGAATTAGACAAAGTTGCATATTAGTCGAGACTAACGTACATGGGCAAGCTAACCCGATATAACTACTTATTATACACAAGCTCCGAATCGAATCGTTTATTTCTATTTCCCCGATCACATAGTAACGAAGGTATTGCCTAGCTGCGTTCAAAAGACAATGAACAAGCGTGCCATGATCGCACATACTAAAGACAAAAACCACAACCATAAAAATGGCCGATGAATACGTCGCGACTCGGAGCAGGCGACTACAGCGCGTTGCATCACATTCAATCACCAACCTAGAACAATGAAAAGTTTCACATCAGTAAGTCAAAACAGAAAATCAAAACAGACTCACCCTATTTCTCGTCAACGTTACATTCCTGGCGACGCGCATGCATCCGCCTCTTACTTTGTTACCAGCCCATCACTCAATCATAGCCCGTACAACCCAGGACCTGATGCGGAACACGTACCGTACACTTGGATGGCCAGAGAAGGAAGCAGGAGGAACTGAAATATTTGCATTTCAGTCGCGACTTACACAGTCAATCTAAGATACTCACCACGCGCGAATGGACAGATGAAGGCTTCGTCCCAAACAATACAATATGCGGGCCTCGGTGATTAGCCTGGTGGCCGCACACCGACATTACCGAGTGGGAGCTCGTTCAGACAAGAAAATTTGCAGACGGGCTGAGAGCAAAAGGGGAAGTGGACTTTCGTTTGCGTGTATATGAGTCCATAGGTTCCACGAAATTGACGACCATTTCTCGATAATAAGCTCAAGAGTAACTTGAAGTTCCTGGCCTGAAAGCAAAGTTTGTTTGCGATTGATTTCATTTACATAAGCTACTGCGCCCAAACTTCATCTTGTACTACATAGCGGGTCACTGAGAACCTGAGATGACCGTGACGTAGCATCTGAGCGTTATAGCTAGCGCTGAACTATCGATAGCACTCAAAGTAAGGTTTCAAAAAATCGATCAAACTGCACGCTAAAACCTTTTGCTTTTACAAGCTTTTTACCTTTTTTGCAATTATATGTGGTGGCCGCCCACTCATTCAAGTCGACTGCGAGCATTTGCTACCATGATCATGCTCGTCGTGTCAGTGTCATGTTCCCTCAGTCTTGCTTACTCACGTGTTGCTGTATAGCTGTCGATGCATGCATTTTTAGGTGAACTTTGAGCAGCCTCTGCATGCCAGTCACGATCTGGTTTCCTTCGTGGCTGATTTGGCAGCCCCAGGCGCCCCTTCTACTATTGTCCGTTTCTGACTCTTGCAGAGTCGGACAGTCATTGAATCGAGCCTTGTTCAGCTGGCTGAACTTTCTCTCGCAAGCCTGATCATTTGCACGTGCTGAAATCTCACAACCCTTTTTTTGTTCGTTGCACTCTGAACCTTAGCAGGCTTGTTCAGCGTAACCAAGCGAGTGTTTCCTTCCCAAGTCTTTTTACGCACTGACTGTTCGGTCGTTGTCCTCACTGTAATCGGATGTCCGATTTCTGACGTTGCCAAATCTCCTGAAGGAAGTCCCACTCAATTCAAGCACGTCAACTTTTTTATTCGTGAGGGTTTCACGTTCTGAACATGCGCTGCGTTTAGCAGACATCAAAAAGCTCAAACTCCTGGCGTCTTTGATCATCCGAATATGTCCGCTCCGTAAGCATCTCCGTCAAGACAATGTTGCAGTCATGGTTTACGCTGTGCTTTACAGCTTTGTGTCAGCATACAGGAGAACGCGCGCGAGACGTTCATCATGATTGTCAGCAAACTTTGCACCTCTTCGACTACATTCGCAATGTCCCTGCTCCGTTCCCGAAAAAAAGTTGTATGCACGCTTGACATGCACTTTTTTTTTCTTGCCTGTACATCTCGCAGTCGATGTCTTTTCGTGCGCCGTGGTGGGTTTTTTTTACCATTCTCTTCTTTTGTCATTACCCAGCGTTTCTCAAGAGAATGGACGAGCATGTTATTTACGATATCGTTGGAGCAATACACCAAGGGGTGAGTTGCCACCTTGCAGTACAATCATCGCAGCCACTGACGAGACATCCGTACCATCTATTATAGGCTTGAGGAAACGACGGTGTTCAGCAATCATCGGCCTCCCCGAGCGGACGTGGGCTCATGACCCTCATGATCAGCAACTGTACCTGAAGTCGTCATTGTTTCAGCCTACTCTGAATCGGGTCTTTGCATCAGCTTCTAACACTCAAAATTGTTCGTCGCATGCCTTTTCATAATGAATGGTTTGACATCGATATCGTCTTGCAGCCTCGAATTCATTGATAGAAGCAAATCTAAATGCGACAAGCAGCCGGATTAGCTGTACATTGGCGGCATTCCTAATCATACAGGGGAACTTTCCTCTAATATGGAGTGCCGCAAGTGAGATTAAAGGTCGCAAGGTCGGTCTATGATAGGCACATCCCCCTTGATCTGCCTAATGAATATGATTTTCGTTTATCACAGCCTGTCTACTTGATGGCTTCAGCTTTATTCACAGTAGGAAGTGCTGCGTTAGCGCTTTGCTAGACCATCGATGTGATGATCGGGGCTGCGGGGTGAGCATTCAGGCAAAAGGCTTAGTCATTGATTGACTCGCCCTTCTGCAGATCATGCGCTATCATGGCTATTTCAGCTGCGACCCTGGCTGACATATATGACACTCATGAACGAGGGTCTTTGCTGCGCCTCTCTTAGGACCTGCAATCGGCCCTATACTCGATTGGCTCATTGTCACATGCTTTTGGTTGGCGCGCAAGTTTCTACTTCCTGCTGATCTGTGAAGTCGTCACCTTCTTGTCCTTTCTCATCCTGTTCAAGGACACATACCGACGTGAACGGAGCCTCACCTATTGCCCTGCTTTCGTTTCATATCTGAAGTCATCTGACGGTGAAATAGGATTGAGCAGCGTAACTGATTTGTGTCCTACATGACGGTGCGAATGTTGTGGCCTTGTCGATGTAATGTACCGTTGGTAGTCGCATCTCTGTCCGCATAATATATTATTTTCTTGCGTATTTTCAAAAGTTACTCTTGTAAGGATCACGAAGCATAGCATACATGTAAACTCGTGTATCTTGTCCTTTCTGAAATCGAGGGGGGAGTAGGTCGTCGTTTATACCAACTGTCGACACGATTAAAATACGATGGACGAGAAGCGGGGGGAAATGCGAGTGGTGTGGTAATCATACAGTGCAATGGTAAATCTAAACACTAGATACAGCGTTATGAAACAGCGGGGTAGCAGGCATAGAGCTGGAGTCAATGTTCAAAACTATGTGGTGTGAAGCGCGTCTAATATGCCGATCTGAGGTTTGAACTTAAGGCTGCAAAAAGTGTATTAAAAAAGGTTGAGCGTCAGTAAATCAAAACGGACTCGCCCTACATCTCATCGACCTCGCACTCCTGGCGACATGAATGCATTGGTTTCGTACTTTGTGCCAATACGACCGAGCACAGCTGTTCAGGCGGTCAAGCGATGATGACATATCGCGTAAAACATTCATCTTGACAGCGGATGGAAGCTGAGTGTGTATGACGTTTTCAAAAACGTCACGCTGGTGCTTCGGCCCGTTGAAAAGCGACGTAAGTAGCGAGCGTGTAACGGACACTTACCACAATTTGTTCTCCTTCTCTCTTTCGCGCACCGACGCTGTGTGAAAAAAGACTATGCGCCATCTAGAAGGGTTTCGATATATTCCAGCGCGTAAGAAGAATGTTTAGGTTTGTCTGATCACGCTGAACGAGGTCAGGATGTTCGCCAGATCACAGTGAGGGAATCAGCTAAACGATGGTCGAGAGATTCAAGGCGAAATTGTGGACACTTCCACAAACAAGATATTTTCTGAGAGTCGGCGAGTATCTGCTTCCACTAAGTTCAAGACAGCGCCGATTGTGAATGAAATTCAACTTTCTCTTAAGCTAAAATGTGTGTGTGAAAGATACACGATAATTGATCAGGAATCCACTTACTTCGTACCAATGAAACGAGCGTTCGGGATGCGCGGGGATGTGTGGTATGATCCTGCACGTCTCGATCCATCATCCAGTTGTGCAAATCTCCGCAGAACGACACGGCAGACCTTTACAAAGACTCGATTCAGCAGAGTTACCGGTAACTGTAGAAATCAGCTAAGACTATTTCCAGCGCTGTACCTATTGCAGGTGGGTTAGGACAAGATGTAGTTGGCATCGAAAAGAGCGTACCAGTACCGGTGATATCATTATAAATGCAGTTGTCAGTAATCGATACAAAGTTTAATGCCAACGTGTGTCATAGTCGCCCACCTGCCATGTAATGAGAGGGATCAAGGATATAAATGTGCTAGGGATATAAAGATGTGAGTCAATACAGCTAGGCGAACAAAACAAGCTAGTAGTACTTCAATGTATTCAATGCAGGTCCAATGATGAAAAAGTCCCATAGTGAAATAAATAGCATGAATAGAAAAGCTACGCGATCGCTTTCATTTTACCTTTGGTTTTGCCGCTGATCCGTGTTCCACATATTGCACCGCGACGAACTGGCGCACCAAAGCCTGCTTCACTGGCGCCTGGTCCCCTTGCACGTTTGGTGGCGCCTTGAATGAATCGGGCATCGCTCTGAGCACCCTTTCTCTTGCTCCCAATACGCCCCTCGGGATCATCATCATCCACCATTAAAGGCATGCGATTGCCCGTGTCGAGATAGCGTTGATAACGGGCCCGAGCATATTCAAGCTCCTGATCTGGGGGGTATTGATCTTCAGCACCATTGATGCCGTCGCGGATGCGGCGCAGTACAGAAAGTACTCATTCGTGTGTTGTTGGTGGAGCCGTGCCGCGACGTACAAAGCCGTCAGAACACTTTGTCTCAGGGCCCGAGAAGAGACTCCGCAACTCGATCATCCCGTCTCGTATGATTTCATGCTGTACAAAGTAGGGCGTCATAAGATTGGCGAAGTCGGTGTCGGACACACTATCCCTCTGCTGGACGATGTCTAATGGTGAAAGAGAATGCACCCCAGGACGGACCCACGATAAATATAGAGGGGAGAAGGGTTCGTTGGCATGGTGGGAAGCAGAAGCAGAACGGTCAACATCCAAGACCTTTCCGTATGTCTTGACCTTTGCTAAGTGATTGATGAGCGAAGGTGTAATGGTTTTGTGCGCAGTAAAATGCTGGATCTCCCCATCCCAGTCACGACGCATGTTAAAGGGACCTGCGCAATTGCAGGTAATAAGGTAGGCCAACCAAAAATAAGATTCGAGGTCGTGATAAAACTCGACTTCCGTGTTTAACATCGAGGCATTAGACTCGAAGGGAAGTGTTCCCTTTCCATGATATCAGTATTGAATATTGGATCAAAAACAAGAAAGCAACTTACGGTACGTGGCAGGGACGCTTCTCCTCCAGGTTCCAAACAGTCTGTTGCAGACCCCCAATCAGATGCCACGCCGTTTCTCATAGGAGTCCACTCCTTTTCTGCCCCTTCAGGACGCGGAGGGACAGCGGATTCGGCAGATATCGTATCTACGAGGAATATTGTATTTCCATCGCTAACATCGCGGTGCAACACCTTGCGACGTTTATAAGCGTTATGATGACCTCAAATAAACGTTAGAGAAATAAGTATGTAGGCAAACATTCAATCTCACCAACTACGGTGCCTATGATGCCGTGGAACATTTCCCGCTGTAGAAACAACAATACAATGAGGAACAAAAGAAGCTCCTGACTGTATCTGTAAAAGTTGTAAGGTCGCGCGCTGCCTAGTCTGCGTTACTTGAGAAGCAAGTGCGTTCGACCCTATAGGGGAAGTGAGTGCAGCAAGGATCTAGAAGTGTGCGCTTAAGCGAAGCGCAAGAAAGCGCAGGTGCGCTTAAGCGAAGCGCAAGAAAGCGCAGGTGCGCGCAAGGTACAAAGGCGCGGGAACGCGCGCGCGTATTAGCGCGAAGCGCGGGAAAGCGCGCGCGCGTATGCGGAAATGAGAAACTAAGCTTAAGTAGTGATATAAAGCAAGATAAGAGATATAAGAGTGCAAAATGTAAAGGAATAGCTTTCTACTATATTCTGCTAAGTAGTAAGTGGGTAGTAACTAGTAAGTGAAAAGTAGGAAAAGTAGGTCCCGTGTAGTATGTACTGCTGGTGCTTATATAGCGCGCCTAAGCGCACTCATGCGGAGCCGAAGCGCTACCGAGTAGGTATGTAAAATATATATGAGTGAGAAACTAGGATAAAAATAAAGGTGGAACTATGCTAATAAAGGAAATGGAAATATACATACTAGGGAGCTTGGTGGACAGTGGATGGATGCATCTGGATGGCTGGCGCTATAGGGCGCGCAAGCGTGGGAACGTGCGCGCGCGTATACATCGTGAAGCGCGGGGATGGTGCGCGCATGGCGCGCGTTGCGTGGGAAAGCTGCGCCTCATATAGAGATAGCTGCGGGTAGCGCACAGAGTAATGCTATGAGTTTGTGCTGTATACTCCTTGGTGAAAACTACCATATCACGCCATGAGAGGCATGATTCTCTACATCTCCCAGGGACTTAAATTCTGAGTGTCCCCACTCAGCGCGCGCATGGTGAGGATTTTGCGTGATAGTATGTGTGCGCGATGCCTGTATGATGCTTGGGTCGTTGGGCGATGAATGCGCAAGTGCAGGAATTATTGCGTGGATGTGCGTGAAGCGTGGGAAGTTGCGCGCATGGTACGCGCAAGGCGCGAGAATGTGCGCGCGCTATGCGTGAAGGCGCGGGAATGAAGCGTAGCATGGCGAATTGCAAGGGTGACTCTGGTGTGAATAGTGTTCCCTGGGTGTGAGGCGATGATGTGAGAGTGATATGGATGTGGCGCGCATATGGCATAAAGCGCGAGAAAGTGCGCGCGCGCAAGGCGCGAGAAAGCGCGTGAGTGTCGCATGTGTTGTATTGTGCGTATGATGCGAAGTGGTGCGGTCCAAGAGCGATCCAATCCAAGTCCAAACCAAGTCCTGCTAGGCGCGCTAAATATTAGGTGGTAAGGTTTGAACAGTGTGAGTAAAACTATATGTGAAAATGCGAAGGAAAAAATGGTAAACTTTGCGGATGTCCTATCCGACTTGTCTTCTTCGTGCGGCTGTTGACATCTACACCTTCCTATGAGCGAGGCGCGGGAAGCGCGCACGCGCGCGCATGAGGCGCATGGGCGCGGGAATATTGCGCACATATGCGTGCATTCTAAGGTAAAAAGAGCATGGTGCCGCGTCATGCGTGCGAAGAAAAAATAATACTATTGAGCTAGGCGGGCACGATCTATGGTTGTTTTTCTTCTATGTTCTTCTAGGTGATTTCTATATGCATATATCAGTGTGTTATTAGTCTTTGGACAGCATTATAATGAGAGAAACAAAAATGAAAGCGCGCTGGACAAAACCCAGGGTAAAACAAACGGTATCCTATGAAACAATAATGTTATATGTTGTTCTTTGATGCGCAGCTGAGGCGCTTGATCCTCCTCCTTGAGTGCATGCGAGTGCGCATGACTAGCGCGCTTCACGTCTCTTGCGAGCTGACGCTTTACCCAAGGTAGGGTTGGAAATGAGTGAGGCTGGCGCACTTGGGGGGGCTTGTAACTGGCAGAATGAATTCCTGCACAACGCGCTGCAGGTTGAAGGCGCGCCAATGGGAGGTGCTGCAAGGGGTGTAGGGGCGCCCTACAAGCTGATAGGGTGCGCGCGATGTGCGCGCCTTGAAGCGATTTCGCGTGAATTTGATTATATTGGCCGAACACGCGAGGGACGGCCATTTCTCTGTGAATGTGTTAGCGAGAGATGTATATAGTGTTGAATTAGGCGCAAATGTTGTGCAAATGGGCTGTAAGGGTGGTATATCAAGGCGCAATAGGCGCATAGGTGAAGGAGAATAGTGCACATCAGGGCGCGCAGGAATGAAATTGACATGGTAAGCAAAAGCGCCAAGAATGCAAATAAATGTGGGAAGTGCGAAGTTAAAGGTGATGATAGGGGAGTTAGGCGCATATGTATGTGTCAGGCGCGCGCCTAAGTCGCGCCTGGATGACTGATTGTAATATACCTTGTGTTGAATGAAAGAAATGCAATTTAAAAGGGGAGAAGTGATAGAAACGCGATAGTGCGAAGACTCTGCTTGAATTATGAATGCGCAAGGCGCGGGAACGCGTGCGCATATTGCGCGATGCGCGTAATCATGGCGCGTGAACAAGGGGTGGTGCGAAGATGAACCTAAAGTGTTTGGAAGCGTCATATAGCTCCTTAAGAGCTTTAAACATGAAAGAGACAGAAAGTGCGAAATGAGATGAGGGTAAATATACAATACCTCTAGGCGCGCGCATGGCGCGTCCTCAGGCGCAATATGGTGCGCCTGAGTTGCGCCAGGGTCGCCTGAGACATGCTCTGCTTGGTGGTTAGGTGGCGTGATGCATGGATGCTTTACCGGCTCGCGATAGTCACTAGAAGCAAAGAGCGCGACATGCGCGTGATCGTTAGCGACAGATGGAATTACCAGAGACAAATTCTGGTTGATGCAAGGTGCGACTTGAGCCTCTGATGCGGCAGAAAGCTCCTCTATAGGCGCGCTAAGGTGCAATAGATGTTTAGAGTCATCCCTGACTGCTGGCGAGGTGATGGCGATAGGCGCGCGCGATGCGATTGGCGAGGTTTCTTCCTTAAGCGATGCGATAGGCGGGTGCATTTCAAGCGATGGCGTAATAACGTCCACAATGGGCGCGTTATTGTGCAATAGATGTTTAGAGTCATCCCTGACTGCTGGCGAGGTGATAGCGATAGGCGCACACAACGCGATAGCGATAGGCACACGTGTTTCAACTGGTGCGTTAGTGTGCAAGAGATGTTTAGAATCATCCCTGACTTCTGGCGATGTGAATGATGATGATGATGATGATGATGATGATGATGATGCGGATTGTGAAGGAGATGGTGCTGATGATGAAGGTGAAGAGGCGCCTGCAGCGCGCTTTGCGAGCGCGGGCCTGAGTTCGTGATCTAAAGTGATGCAGTCTGGTATAGCCTTGCATGCTGGCGCAGTTGATAGCTGAGGTGCGCATGAATCGCGCGAAGGCGCGGGAAAGGCGCGCGCGTGAGGCGCAAGAATAGGAACTGGTGGCCTTCTGTCAAGTACAACATTTGAGGGTGCGCGATAGAAGAGTCCAGCTGTTGCATTAGCGCTAATGGTCGTATCCTGCGTTGCGCGACTCTCGTGGTATTGATCTTTACACTTAGCCACTTTAGCTTGCACTGGCGCAGTTGCTGTGACTAAGTTCACAATTGGCGCTACTATGGGCACGCTAACTGGCGCGCTTGGCGCGGGAAAAGCGCGCGCAGGTAATAGGAACTGCGCAGCTGCAAAGACGTCCATGAATGGGTAGGGGTCGTATGGATGGTGGTCGGGGAACTTGATCATAAGGCGCAAGCGGATTTGCGCCTGAGCATCGCTAGGGATTCCTTCCATAAATAAGCGGTCGCGCTCAGCCTTTCCAATGTGGTCTTCTTCCATGAGTGGCTGCATAACCTTCCTGAATGCATGCAGGTAATTGCTGAGTTGTGTGCAAGAAGGCATTGGTTTGTTAGCGTATTCGCGCGCGATGGCGCGCAAGTCTGCGAGCGCATAGCGTCTTTTACCATCCCATCCAGGATACATTACCTTCACCTCATCTAAGAAGGCGTCGTAATCATCTACTGCCGCTTCTGGCATGCCTCCCCATAGTTCTCGATCATCGCGCGCAAGGTAGCGGATAATACCTTTGATGCGGTCGAGTCCTTGGAGTCCTGCTTCATCAGCGAGCTGCTCATATGCGTCAATAAATTCAGCGAGGTTGTCTGTAGTACCGTCAAACTTGGGCGCATTTGCTGTGCCGCGGATGGGCATTCTATAAGGCATTGAGGCGCATGAAAGGTGCGCGCGCAAGGCGCACAGGCGTGGGAACTATTGTGTGCGCGCAAGGCGCGAGAGTGCGTGACTATACAATGGTTAGCTTCTGAATTTGCAAAGAGATTGACCTTTATGCGTTAAATAGTGTGAAGTGCGAGAAAGGTGCGCGCGCGAGGCGCACAGGCGTGGGAATATTGCGCGCGCGCAAGGCACGAGAATGCGTGACTAGAAAATGATTAGCTTTTGAAATGCAAAGATATTGACCTGTATGCGCGAAATGCGCGGAACTAGATCTTGCTGACTGCTCCCCTCGCGGTGGGCTCCAGTTGTAGAAACAACAATACAATGAGGAACAAAAGAAGCTCCTGACTGTATCTGTAAAAGTTGTAAGGTCGCGCGCTGCCTAGTCTGCGTTACTTGAGAAGCAAGTGCGTTCGACCCTATAGGGGAAGTGAGTGCAGCAAGGATCTAGAAGTGTGCGCTTAAGCGAAGCGCAAGAAAGCGCAGGTGCGCTTAAGCGAAGCGCAAGAAAGCGCAGGTGCGCGCAAGGTACAAAGGCGCGGGAACGCGCGCGCGTATTAGCGCGAAGCGCGGGAAAGCGCGCGCGCGTATGCGGAAATGAGAAACTAAGCTTAAGTAGTGATATAAAGCAAGATAAGAGATATAAGAGTGCAAAATGTAAAGGAATAGCTTTCTACTATATTCTGCTAAGTAGTAAGTGGGTAGTAACTAGTAAGTGAAAAGTAGGAAAAGTAGGTCCCGTGTAGTATGTACTGCTGGTGCTTATATAGCGCGCCTAAGCGCGCTCATGCGGAGCCGAAGCGCTACCGAGTAGGTATGTAAAATATATATGAGTGAGAAACTAGGATAAAAATAAAGGTGGAACTATGCTAATAAAGGAAATGGAAATATACATACTAGGGAGCTTGGTGGACAGTGGATGGATGCATCTGGATGGCTGGCGCTATAGGGCGCGCAAGCGTGGGAACGTGCGCGCGCGTATACATCGTGAAGCGCGGGGATGGTGCGCGCATGGCGCGCGTTGCGTGGGAAAGCTGCGCCTCATATAGAGATAGCTGCGGGTAGCGCACAGAGTAATGCTATGAGTTTGTGCTGTATACTCCTTGGTGAAAACTACCATATCACGCCATGAGAGGCATGATTCTCTACACCGCGCAGTTCCGAACCACGAGATATCGACTCCACAGGTAGTGAAAGATGTACGGGATCTATGTCTTTCCTCGAGTTGAATTTTTCCTTGGGATTCGTCGAAAACCTTGGCCAGGACCTGCGATGGGATCATGGAAGCACATATGGAAGTGACTGACTGCGGAACTGGAGATTCGAAGAACAGGCCGATGGAAGGGTGCATGTGGTCTTGCATGATAGTTATTCCTGGGAGGAACTTGACATTATCCCAACAGCGACTGCCAACGTAGCAATATATTCCATCCAGCCTCTGAGCGCACTCTCTATCCAAACAATCACCAGAATCTTCCCCTCCGGTGAAAACCCATTCGCCATTGGGCGAGCGAATGAGAAGAGAGTCCCGTGTAGGATCTTGGAGTTTCCCGTGTATTACGTGATCGCTCACCGTCTTTGATGGGTCCCAACAGTCCTTGATTACAAGATTTTTTTTATCGTGTGCGCCCTCGACGGTGAAAACACGTGTGCCTTTGCCATGGAGACCTAGTCGCTCATCAAAGGAGTATACCATTCGGTTATACAAATAAGGCATACCTATTGATCGGTGAAGGTAGCCAACCAGATGGAACTCTGAGTCATCGCACGGCGCTCCGTTCTCTTCTTCATCCTGCCAATACCTCTTATCGTCCCAAACCTGGACTGCGGCGGGAGGAACACGGAAAATGTGAACATCGTATCCCAGCCACGAAAAATCTGCCTCCGTAAAGTAATTCATCACCTTGGAAAATAATTTGGGATCCGAACTTATGTCGAGCGCTTCGGAGTGAAGGCTTCTGCCGCGCGTGAACACAGACAGGCGAAGGGCTGTTCCGCATAAGCTTAGACAAGGGAACCATTGGCGATGAGGCTGGTGATGAAAGACGAAAGTAGCCTTGTCAGCGAGCTGTGTAATAGCACTCATCAAGAGCCTGGGACTATCTTCCCACTTCACCTCCATGATGGAAATGACGTGGGCCCACTTGCTTTCCTCCGAATTGCGGGAAATCAAGATTATATCGGGACTGCGAGTGGCTTCCAATGCAGTCCTGTTGAATGCCTTCCACACGCGCAATCCAATATCCTCAGGAATGGCGCCACCTTTCTTGAGATAGTTTTTGTACCTGCGGCTTTGAATTGTGATCTAAAATCAACAGTAAGGTTTTGGTAAGTAGAAGCGCCGGCATCACATACCTCATTGAAGAAGTTGGTAAGACAACTCTCAAAGGTCTGATCGAGTGGGGTGCCAGCTTCCTCCAACCAATTTTTGCGCTGTAATGGTAAGGGAGCTTTCGAAGCAGCTGTCCATTCATATGTTCCTTTGGTCTCCGTGAGTACACCATTCGGTCTGGCCCAGCGTTGAATCATCGTATTGCATTGTGTAGGGGAGAGAAACTCATCAGCGACATCAATAAGACGATTGTCGCACCAGGGAAGGTCGCAGATCAAGAGAGAGCCGATCTCTGCCTTCATGGCACTATCAATATCTCTGTGCTTGAAATGGTGTTTCATGTCTACTCCCCAGCTTGAATCTATCTGCAATTGCCAATTTTTTGGTGTAGAAGTGAAATGGTCCGCGGGAATGGGCTGGAACTTACTCTCTGGCGAAAGTTATGGATGAGAGATGGGGAAATGAGGGAACAAATGCTTGGTTGTCCTTGTGCAATGTCATACCCGCTACTAGTTGTGGCTGTGGCATCCTGCACTTCCCTTGATGAGTAAGTCATTTAAGTCTTTGGGAACTCACTGATGCCATTTCCCAAGGCTGAGACAACTGAGACAAGGAGAAGGCGAAGAGGCAGTTGGCCATTGGTTGGCCATGCAACGTAAGCGATTTTGCCCACGCCAATGTAGATTTGATAGATAACAAGAATAGAAAGGAACTTGCTGACGGCAAACGTTTTCAGGCATTGGATGCCTGTTGCCCGATGAGCGGACAACATCATACCTTGCTCCACGCAGTCCATCAAGCTCATCCATGAAGCTTTGAAGCTCGAAGGACTACTATTTACCATGATTGTTAAATTTCAACCAAAGTTTGGTGCGTCTTCTCAAAACGTTGTTCGAGGACTAGAACAGCGTGCCCACCGTGATCATTAATCTACAGATTGCCCAGAGAAATACCAACCAAAGTAAGAAAGGTAGGCGTTTCCGTGCCTCAATGCATGGCTTCCTTGAAACATGTTGTGTGGCCATGGTTTGGCCATGGTTTACCCATCACCAAAGTTTCCAACTGCAAAGTCTATCGACTGCCTTGTAATGCTCCCCGATGCTGGCTGATGCAGCCTTCCAGGGTTCTACTGTCATGTTATGGGGCCTTTGGCAATAGACCACGTAACGCACCTTTCGCGTTTCCCAGCTTCTAATCATAAGAACTTGATAAGCTAATTTTTGTCCCACAACATCAGACCGGAGTCTCGATTATTTTTGCTGGCTTTGGCTTGGTTTTCATATTATTCTTAACATCCGCGGATTCCAGAACCATCACACCCAGCTGAAAAGCTCAACATTGCAACACCAAAAGTACGGTATGTATTATGGACTTTGTTGTGAACCCGAAATACTTAGTGCTCATATACTTCCGTCAAAGAAGCAATCTTTGACATTACCCCAAATCGATCGCCACAAAAGTTTTTTTTGTTGCAAGTGCCCCACGTCCCTGTCTCCTGTACGTACGTCATTCCATTCAATTCCATGACAACTTTATAGCGCTCGTCGTACGCAACCACATGGTATTGTTTCTGCCCAATATAGCAGTCCAGTCTAGCTCGGATCATAAATGATTTCAATTCTCAGCATTGCTCAACTCATCTGCTCACCTCACACCATGCGCAACACTTCCAATGCTATTTCTCCCTTCTATGACCAGGAGCCTGGTGCTCCACCGCCATTCCCCCCAATGCTCACGGACCAACTCGAACTGTTTTGTAAGATCCATCGCCCAACTACACTTATTGCCGATGAGATCCTAGCTCCCAAAGCAAGTTCTATCATTACTACTGTGGGGACCTCGCCCACATGTGCCCCCAAGCTGAAACTTACAAAGCGATCACACAAGCGTGGTCACCGTTCCTCTCCGTACTCAAAAGAGGTTGCTCGAACTTGCTCCCGTTCCATGACACCTATATCCTCAGATTCGCCGGGTTCTTCAAATTCTTCTTCAAATGGCGACTCCTCGACTCCGGTCGTGCCATTACCGGAAGATTTGAAGATCCCCAAACCTCCTGGCGAACCTGGTCGCCCGGGGCGTGGAGGATACACGCTCTACGAGGCATTAAATTGGAGTCCGAAGGCATATGCAAAGTTCAAGGTTTCTAGTGTCTGTCTTACATTGCAAACCCACTCACAATGTCCAAGAAGCATGTGCATAACCTAATTGACGACCATCTTGAGACGGCGAAGTGCTCATCTGCCCAAAGTCCTGCACTCTTGAAGGTTGTACGGAACAAGGTAAACAGTCTTGATTGCAGTGGTTCGTGATCTCATGGCGTAATAGGCTGTCAGCGAGTTTCCAGAACTTGAGAAATACATCAACCTATGGCCCGTGAATGACATGATCATGTCACGCCTGAAGTACACGTCAGGTCGTGCCAGGCGGAAACTTGTGGAGATGGCTGTGGGTAAGAGTAAAAGTGATCATCTAAGGTGAGTTTTCAATCTATGTCAATAGCATCATGACTGACACCTCTGCAGGAAAACTAATCTACGACATGCCTTGTAGATTTACTAATGTCATACTTGTGGCCTTCATGAAAATCTATATGGACATCAACCGCACCATTTGCATCTTCATTCTACAGAAACTTGCGCACTTTGCACGAAACTGCGGAATTGCACAACTGCATGAAAGATAAAGTCGGGCAGGATAATAGTCCTTCCCTGCATCAGCCTACTTGTTAACGAATATTCTTTAGCAGTCTGTACGCTTGTCCTATTGGTAGGAAGCAATTGTTATTATGTTCATTTGAATTGGATAAGACTCCGTGGTTTTCCTCGTTGTGATCAGGTGGGTTTTGTGTCAGAACGATGTTCTTTTTACACGCTGAAATCTCACAATCATATTGATTTTGAATATATGGCATTAGAGAGAAGGAGATCAACTTGTAGTAAGTTTCCGTTACACATTCGGTACGTAGGTCACAGTAAAGAAGTACCAGCGCAACGTTTTTGAGGACGTCATGAACACTCAGTCTACTGTCAAAGCGAACGTTCCACGCGATACATTTTGACGAATCACAGTCTTTGTTCACGGTTGAGGCGAGTGCCATCATGGACACATCACGACACCGTTTTGTGGCATATGGAGTAAGATGTCTTGCACGGCATCACTCTCCTGTAGCTTTTCGGGAGTGATATAGCACATGGCTGGCCGGCGCATGACATCTCGTGAGTCGTCCATGGACCTCAGGGATGAGGGAAGTCAGACGTCCTTGCCGTTCAGCGTGGCATTGATAGCTTCGAGTTGGTTTGTTCTTCAAGACCGAAACTGCCTCAGCACAGTAAGGGGCCAACAATACAGCCACTGGACTCAGAGGGATGTATCCGGCCAGTGGTGCAATCACAGAATCGAGTGTGTTTTGATTGACCCATGTGTGACAAGTTGATGCTTGTATCCTGGTATGCAGAGCTCCATATGCTACGAAAGCGGTGTTGTGATGTCCTCGTCATCAAACGCAAACAAGACCGCAATACTGGACATTCCCAGACCAGACAGCCGAGCACGGCTGCTCCGAGTCAGTCGGTCAAGTTCGCGACACGTAGAAGATGTATCGCGTGAAACATTCAGCTTGAGAGCAGATGGAAGCTGAGTGTTCACGACGCTCTCAACAGCGTCGCGCTGGTGTTTTTTTCCTGTGAAAAAATGACCTGCGTATCGGGCGTACAACGGAAACTTACCATAAGTTGATCTCCTTCTGTTGCCCACGCACCGACGTCATCTGTTCAAAATGAAAAGAGTTCGCTTGTTTTAGCGCGCGGAGGAGCACACTTGCACTAGAAAGTTAGTCTGATCAGAGCTAAGAAAACAGCTAGAAAAAGTGTCATTTAGGGTAAGAAAAATATTGGTTGACATACATTGATTGAACAGTAAATGTATTTGACGTACCCGGGTGCCCGTCAAGAATTACGAGTATGAAAGACTGCGAGAGAAACTTTCAGAGTGCCAGCGTCAGATAGAGACAAAGTTTTGGTGCATGCATTCCGCTAATTGCGACTACTATTGAATATTTATGGCCAACCGAGTCGAGCACGAATGTCACTTGATGCTCTGATGTATTTGCAGTAGTAGAAGATCTTTGCAAAAGAGAAAAGGAATCCTCACGCCGGATTCCTCCGCGACTCGCGGTCACCGTTGTAGGTACAAAACTGTTACTCCTACTAAGAGGGTGGCCATAACATGCCAGCATACTATAGCTGCTGTATCTGAGTGCTCGGCAGCCGTAGACTTGGTTAATATCTACATTGTTTGTGATTGCCTGTTCAGATTTGCGCGAGAAAGACGTTGAGCGAGAACGTTGACGAGAAATAGGGTGAGTTTCTTGCGTATTTTCAAAAGTTACTCTTGTAAGGATCACGAAGCATAGCATACATGTAAACTCGTGTATCTTGTCCTTTCTGAAATCGAGGGGGGAGTAGGTCGTCGTTTATACCAACTGTCGACACGATTAAAATATGATGGACGAGAAGCGGGGGGAAATGCGAGTGGTGTGGTAATCATACAGTGCAATGGTAAATCTAAACACTAGATACAGCGTTATGAAACAGCGGGGTAGCAGGCATAGAGCTGGAGTCAATGTTCAAAACTATGTGGTGTGAAGCGCGTCTAATATGCCGATCTGAGGTTTGAACTTAAGGCTGCAAAAAGTGTATTAAAAAAGGTTGAGCGTCAGTAAATCAAAACGGACTCGCCCTACATCTCATCGACCTCGCACTCCTGGCGACATGAATGCATTGGTTTCGTACTTTGTGCCAATACGACCGAGCACAGCTGTTCAGGCGGTCAAGCGATGATGACATATCGCGTAAAACATTCATCTTGACAGCGGATGGAAGCTGAGTGTGTATGACGTTTTCAAAAACGTCACGCTGGTGCTTCGGCCCGTTGAAAAGCGACGTAAGTAGCGAGCGTGTAACGGACACTTACCACAATTTGTTCTCCTTCTCTCTTTCGCGCACCGACGCTGTGTGAAAAAAGACTATGCGCCATCTAGAAGGGTTTCGATATATTCCAGCGCGTAAGAAGAATGTTTAGGTTTGTCTGATCACGCTGAACGAGGTCAGGATGTTCGCCAGATCACAGTGAGGGAATCAGCTAAACGATGGTCGAGAGATTCAAGGCGAAATTGTGGACACTTCCACAAACAAGATATTTTCTGAGAGTCGGCGAGTATCTGCTTCCACTAAGTTCAAGACAGCGCCGATTGTGAATGAAATTCAACTTTCTCTTAAGCTAAAATGTGTGTGTGAAAGATACACGATAATTGATCAGGAATCCACTTACTTCGTACCAATGAAACGAGCGTTCGGGATGCGCGGGGATGTGTGGTATGATCCTGCACGTCTCGATCCATCATCCAGTTGTGCAAATCTCCGCAGAACGACACGGCAGACCTTTACAAAGACTCGATTCAATCCAATGGTCATTTTGACTGTATGTAGAGTTATACATCCGTAATCGTAGAAGGGCGGGGCACTATGCGCAAACGTACCATCTTTACCTTTACCTCTTTAATGGGCCCGTTTAAAAGCTGTTGACACAATTCTTTACTGTGTTCCATCAGGGCATAAGCTCCACGAAGGGACCAAACGGGCAGCTTTTTAACTGTAACCGATGCGCCAAATGTTCAAATAGACGTCGTCGATAGCATTGAAGCACTCACGGAAAGGAAAGGCTGTGAACATAGCAGCTTGAGAAAGAAGATGTTTGGCTATATCCAGAAGTTCAAAAGTGTCGTTTCGTGTAAGAAAAATGTTTAGACTTACACAAGAAAGACTTGCCTGATCACTTTAGATGAGTCTTGAGAATGTCGATATGATCGCCCGATTACAATAAGGGAAAAAGCCGCAGGGAGAAAGGGTTTCATCCTGCTCGACTCAAACCATCGCCATATTCGATTCAGTAGACATCCGACTCTTGCGTAGAGGGGGCAATTACCGATGTGGCTGGTACCGAAGTCCGAGGTTGATTACATGTCGCGGCTGACCGAGCGAGCATTCACTGCTCAAAGTTCAGCTAGAAATGTGTCAACACCGGGAGGTATTATGTAGAACCAGCCCATACACGTGGGTAAACGAGCCTAAGGGAACATGAGATTGACACGACGAGCACGATCGTAGCACCTCTAACAGTCGACTCGATTGTGAGCGGGCGATTTGGTACATGGTCGTTATACATAGTCGCCAAAGATGAGGAAAAATCAGCGTGCGGCTTGATTAATGATTTGGAACATACTTGTTTTCCGGGGCGATGTATAAAGCTTTGTTGACATTGATTGAACAGTAAATGTATTTAACTTGCCCAGTCCAGGCCCTGTGCAAGACAAAGTATGGGAAGCTGGGACATCGGCAAGTCCGTCGGCACCTCAAGCGGAGTATAGTGAGATGTTAGGCGGCGGGGGGATTGATTGAGATGGCCGTTCAAAACATTCAGCGGAGTTTAAATTCTGCCCGGAGGTGCCGAACTGGCCAAATCTTCTGCCTCAATGTTATACAACAACCCTACGGGCCCCCCTGGACCCGTTATTTTATTCATTGACCTTCCTCCAGCCTGTCCCCATGATTATGTTGCCCTAAAGTCTGGTGTCATAAGCTTAAGGCGAACGACTCGGAACTTCTCAGCAATTTGTCCCTCCCGTTCTCCGCTCAGGTTCTCTGTCGCGACATCGTGTATTGTTTTACTGATTGCCGCTTTGCGTCTGAGTCGTAGACGCGTCCACTCTTTGCCTCTGCCGCCTGGCCCTCGCGGTTTACCTATTTCTGGGTAATGCACTGCAACTGGACCTTGGCTCACATATATTGCCTGGGGAAAGATTTATGGTGGGTGTCTCAAGGTCTCTTTAAGCGCTTGTATTTAATTTTATCCCCTTTCATAGGCAAAATCATTCACTGTCGCATCCTCGGGATCGATATGATCATTATAAACTCTGAATCGATTGCGCGGGAGTTGTTGGACAAACGTTCTGCGATTTACTCGGACCGCCCCGTCATTCCCACCAATGAGATGTACGTCTTGCTCTCATCACTAGTACGGGCGGGCGAATTAGATGGATTACATCAGCGAAAACTGGGCACCAATACGACAATTTGACGACATATCACAAAGTTTTCGCTCATCGTGATCGCTTTGCTCGCAATCTACCACACTTTTACCTTAATTTTTCCCCAAGCATGAGAGTTCTCGCATCAGGACTTTCATCGGCATAGACATGGTCAATGATGTTTCCCGGGGCACGAGAGCGCGGGTGACATACGTCGTCCTTGGCCTAGGCTATAATGAAGGTGAATATTTCTTCCCGCTCGCTTGTCGCTGTGGAACTCAATTGGCAAAATAGCAAACCAGGATTCTTCCTCCCGTTCTGACGAGCCTGGTTACTCGGCATTCGAGGCAGCTTTCCAACGCTTTATAGACTCGTCACTCGTAGAAGGTTGGCGGGTCCGATTTGTTCACACTTGAATCGCTCACGAGTCACGACATGCATGGCCTCGGACTCCTCAAAATATAGAGCCATTCTCCTCGTTAGAGGTGCTGTGGATGAGTTTCCCGACGCCCTAATATGTTTTGAAGGTCGATGGTATGGCTTGAACCGTTTCGTATGCATCGCACTAGTCTTCTGGCGACTCAGAGAAAGTGATTTGGACTCCATGAGTCGTTCAATAATACGATCAATCGAACTGACTTATTGTTCTAAATTATTCTTATAATACAAGATCTAATAAGGTTACAGATTTTGAGATATGGAGCAGAGGCTCCATAGATGATTATAATCGATTCGCGGATGCTGACCTGGTAAGGACCAGACCTGCACAAGCAAGTCCGTCTGATGAAATGTAGAAAAACAGTTGAGCAAGGGCATTTGCGCATAGGGCCAATGTTCAGACTTAGACGAGAAAGACTTGGCTGATGAGTTCCGAAAATGTAGAGATGATCGCCCGATTACAGTGAGGCGAACAGCTGAATGAGCGTTGCGAGATATTCATCATGTAAGAGGACTCGCGCGATAAAGACTTGTCTGATCACGCTGAACATGCCTTGTGAGATTCCAGCGCGCAAATCTTGAGACGCTGACAATCGCATATGGTGAGTCATAGTGGGCGCGACTGCCACCGATGCGGGAGAAACCTGAATTGGAGTGTTGGTGAGGTGTGCTAATGGATGTGCGGTCGTATGAGCTGCAGGGACCTGGACCTGGGAATGGCTGCCACACGCCCATTATGTGACCACTTTCTGCATCGTCATCGCTGTCCTCTCTGTAAGGCTGCGAAGCATGCTGAGGTCGCAATACTGATGGCGGGGGCCCACCAGAATGATGAGAGGAGCTGGAACCTTTGTCTTTCTGCGCGAAAGATGCGTTGGGTGGCACATAGGGAGATGAACCACGTGCAGCGAAAGAGTCTCGAGCGACGGGTGAATGTCGTACCTTCCGTGGCTTTGTAGTGTCTTCGTTCGCGACCACCTCTCCGTGGCTCGCAACATCCGAGAAGAGAAAGCACACCGATCAATCCGAGTATGCCATAGGCTACCCAACCGCCTGCGCTTATTGAAATCTGAATGAGCTGTTAGCATTGGACTTCACGGAGACAGGTAGCCTTACAGTTAAGGTCAAAATAAGTAGCAGTCTTTGAAGTCTGTAGTGTCTCACAAATAAAGGACCAGGCTGAAGACGACATTGAATGAGCCAAGGACCAACCTATTCAATTGCTTCCTTATCGCAGTGAAAACGAAAAAAAAACAAGATGCTAGATTATTAGGACTCGATGCAGTCGGGCGAATTAGCATGGATAGCGGGCGATGAGCGGGTGATGAGTGGGCGATGGGCGATGGGCGGGCGATTCATTTAGTCTGTCCACAAAACTTGAAATTTCGTCTTCACATTTTGTCCCTGGTGCAATCATCAAATTTCCCGGGCGTCCAATTGTCGCACACAACTTTGAAATATTAGCAAGCATGTGGTCATATCCCAATTTTCAAGTTTTGTCTGGAGTTTTACGTGAGAATGAAACTTCAAATTTAAGCAATCACATAAAATATGATTATATTTCTTATTGTCACTGACATATTGTCGATGGGGATATGGTGGTGAATACTTCATGTTTTGTATTCTGCACAAAACACCGCCAAATTTTAAAGTTATGTTTCCATCTTTATGTTAGTTTACATTTCAAATATTTTCTTCACATTTTACACAACATATAAACCTCTCCTAAATATCGATGACCCCGATGTGAAATGAGGATATTCAAATTTACAATTCAGGCACAAGGAAGCTCGTCACATCATTCAAGGGTCACAAATCATTCAACTCGTCACTCGCGTGGACGCCCGATGGCACACGCCTTCTCACAGGTGGCAATAGTGAAGATCCTACTGTACGCGAATGGGATACGACAACCTGGAAGCAGGTCGGTGATCCCTGGACGGGCCACACCAATGAAATCAATTCCATTGCCGTTCATCCTGCTGGCACACTCGTTGCATCTACATCTAGTGACAGCCACACCCGTCTCTGGCAGCTCTCCGACCGACAAACCATTGCTGTCTTCAAGCACTCACTCGCCAATTTATGCGTCACTTTCTCCGTGGACGGCAATCACGTCTTCAGTGGAGGTTACGATGAGATGATCTCAGAGTGGGCAGTACCTCAGGGTATACATCCAAAGGCATGTTTCCGTCTCTGGCTCATATGCCACAAATCGAGCATGCTTCTTGCAGACTATTGCCACCACAACAGTCCGCGATGCATGCATAGATGGTGACTTATCTACTGACGAAGAACTACTCGTGCAAGATATCAATACCGATGCGAACGACCACACTCCCTACGTCCATCGCTCAAAGGTATGTTTCCGTTCTTGACTCATATATACCACAATTAGAGCATGTCGTGCAGATCCTAGCCATCACGACCTCCCGTATTGCATGTCTAGATGGAGACTTATCTACCGCCGAAGAACTACTCACTCAAGATATCAACATCAATCCAAACGACCATACTTCCTACGCCCATCGGTCATTCGTCATGGCACGAAAATACGACTGGGACCGCGCCCTTCTGGATGCAATCAGGGTGAGAATCATCACCGCCTTATACAGGGCTAACTCGACAGTGACATAGTCCATCAGGATTCAGCCCTCATTGACGGGCTATATCTCCAAGGGCATTGCCCTCTGTGGAAAAGGCCGCGTCCTGGATGCGAGGGCAGCATTTGATGTTGCATCCATGTACACGGACCAGGATTCAGAAATCACACATTTTCTGCTATTGATCAAAGTATGACACATTTACCTCGCATACTCTTTCCCTCATCGCGTATTTCAGGCCATCGCGCTTTTCAATGCAGATCAACATGACGAGGCAATCCTGCTCCTCAAAGAGCTCGCTGCTGGTTGTCCAAATGCCGACACTCTCGCATGTGATATTGTGCAAGTAAGTATCATGCATGCTTGGTCATCAACACTCATCTTTACAACTCGCACATTAGGCATATCTACATGTTCAACCCAGAATCAAAGCCTTGGATGGCGCACGCTACGACGAAGCTACTGACTATATCACTGCCGCTCTCGACTCTCGCAATTCATCATCGAAATCGAACATTCATGAAATCTATGAGGATTTGGTGGTGGTACGTCAAGATGATGCATGTATAACGCTTTTCACAACTGGATATCTTGTCTAGCTCTTTGGCTGGGACCTGAAGTTGTTGTGGCGAAAGGCACCCCATAAACGGTGTGATGCACTCCTTCGGGCGGGTAAACTTCAAGATGCCGTGAAATTATACCAACACATGATGACTTCGAGTGACGAAATCACCAAAGGCGACTGGCTTGATTGGTCCAATGGCGAGTCTAGAACCCCTAATATTGCGCAAGAGACAATCCTCACCTGTATTCCTCTCAGATTTCAAACAGCAATGCAGCGCACTCTGCGCTGCCAATGGAGAGGCTGCCTTCGCTGCAAGCGATTACGACAAGGCTATTGACATATATTCAATGGCGATCGACCTGGATTCTGCATCCGATATCTTCTTTGCAAGTCGCAGCCAGGCAAAGTTAAGTAAAATGCTGTAGGAGGATGCGCTCCTCGACGCGCGAAAGGTGCGATGGCATCCACATTCTAGTAGCCCATGTTGACTTTGGCGATGCATAGGTCACCGAACTCAATCCTTCGTCTCATGTCGGGTACCAGTTGTCACACTCAGCGCTGCGTGGCGCGCAACGATACGAAGAAGCCATCGAGGCCTTCACAATCATGTGGTCCAAGTTGGACGACGCTCCAGAAGTGCAGATACGAGGTAAGCCATGGAACATTACTACCTCGTCTCGAAATGCCTATCTTGTTCTGCAGATCTGCGTCGGCAGTACGTCCGTCCATCGGAAGCAGAAGACGCTATTCGAGGAGCGGTTTGGATTGAACTCAGCAACGCCCCCCTTCGTCTGCTCAACACCTCTACGGGTCTTTTGTGTGACCGAGCAGCACAGCTGAACTTCTTCAAAACAAGTCCAGAATACAAGGAGCTTTTGTCATCCATAGCGAAGCGTTCGGATCTCGAAATGGAACGCATCAAGGGGGTGGTGGCGACGCACTTCCGTTGTGTTTTGCTATCACATAGGTGGGAAGAGACGGAGGCGCTGCTGCACCACATCCAGGACAAAGTGGTGTACGAGCTGGATGGACTCGGTGGCACCGCGAAACTGCAGTCGTTTTGCAAAGTCGCTCGTGATGCGGGGTATTTTTGGGCATGGATGGATACATGCTGCATTGATAAGAGCAATAACGTCGAGCTTCAAGAATCGGTCAATTCCATGTTCGTCTGGTACCGCCACTCAGCGCTCACCATAGTCTACCTATCCGATGTTCCTCCTTCATCCAAGCCCGGTGCACTGGCGAGTAGTGTTTGGAACAAATGAGGATGGACATTTCAAGAATTCGTCGCTCCGAAAGTCGTTATATTTTATCAGAAGGATTGGTCGTTGTATCTGGACGATCGCTCTCCCAACCACAAAGAGTCCCCAGGAATCATGAAGGAGTTGGAGGATGCGACGGGAATAGATGCACAGGCCCTGACCTCCTTTCGTCCAGGGATGAGAGACGCTCGAGACAAGCTGCGATGGGCATCAAAACGTGTCACCACGATGCAGGAAGACATCGCGTACTCGTTGTTTGGTATCTTTGGCGTCCACCTGCCTGTAATCTATGGCGAGAAGAAGCAAAATGCCCTCGGACGGCTCCTGCAGGAGATCGTGGCTAGATCGGGCGACATCACTTCCCTGGACTGGGTCGGACGATCGTCCGAGTTCAATAGCTGCCTTCCAGCCGACATCATCTCATATGCGGCGCCGCCATGCTCCCTACCATCATTGTCTGAAGATGAGATTCAGACAGCAGTCTCCTCGTTGCGAAGCATTGTGGCTGTGGATTCAGCTTCAAAGTTGTATAACATACTCGAGAACATGAATGTTCCCGTCTTCGCCAACTGCAGACTCCGTCTGCCTTGCATCGCATTCCGGGTCATGGAAGTCAAACGCAAGCGGGGTCATACTGCCCATTCCACGTATGGAGTGAAAGCAGATGGGCTTCAAGACTTGCTGATCACCACGGACGAGACCCTAATTCAATTCTCGCGCACAAGGCCCACTCAGCAGGCATTCTTTCTTGTCCGTCCATGGGACCGCCGTCTCCTCGGGCTGCCTGATTTTTCAGAGCAGTTCACCTTTGCAGACAAAGGGGAGAGCGTAGGGTATTGGTCCGAGTCCCAGTCTGGATTAGACGTCAGGTCCAGCGATTCACCTGGAGGAGGGGAATTGTCGGTTGACTCGGACGCTCACTCACGATCATTGCGTTTGATGGTTCACCTTGGGCAGGCTTTCGGCGCACTTTTGGTAGCGCAGCAACGCGTTGGAGAATACAAGAGGGTCGCGTCGGACCAATATATCATTGCGCAGGTGAAAGACCCGGCTTCGATTGACACGAGCTCACGCCCGTTGTGCCTTCGGCACAAATCGAAGGAGCGCTACGCGCTCCTTCAGGGGAGAAAAATGAGTGTTGTTCCTTCGTCACAGGAAGCCAAGGAGGGCTACGCCCTCCTTTGGCTTCCTGGCCTCAGGCTGCATCCTAATAAATTGTGCATTTTGAATGATTTTGAAATATATTTATGAGCAGCTTTTCAAAGAACTCAAAAGTACAATAGTACATAAGATCAGTCAGTGCTATGTTCTTTGAGCAGGATTTTGACCAATGTAAAAAATACAAAATATGTAACAGTATCATTGAATGTATTTGTTTTCCCATTTTTCCCTGCCTCCCATCTAGGGATCAGCAGGGGTATGGGAAACTTGAGGGTAGGGGTAGGGGTTTGGATCTAAAGACCCCTGTACCCCTGGGAATATATCCCCAAATTGATTACCATAGGAGTGATGGATAAGTATAAAATTTTGAAGTTGTACATTTGCCTTCAAATGGTAATATATGTGATTGGAAAAAGTGTTACCATGGGGTATACCCATGCTAATCCCTACTCCCTACTCCCTACTCCCTACTCCCTACTTCCTACTCCTGTCTCCCGTCTCCCGTCTCCCGTCTCCTGTCTCCCGTCTCCCATCTCTGTTCTCTCAGTCTCCCATCTCCTGTCTCCTGTTCTCCCATTTCCCCATTTTCCTGTCATCACATTCTCTGGTTTTTGAGTCTACATTGTCTTTGTCTCCTTTTTTTATTTGAATCTTATCTCCTGTCACCACATTTGTTATCTCCCTGTCTGTAATTGTATCATATGTTGTTCCATTTATGTACATATACAGTCACTACTAATAATTGCAGTAGGCAAAACACTCAAATCCTGTTGTCCCCCTGCTCAAACACATTATTTAATGCCATGTACACATACAGTTACCAATGTTGTTGCGCAACATTCCCAATGGGTGACGTTGTTTGAGTCGCCGCTCGAAATATACATGAAAACCACGCGAGTTTCCAAATCGAGGTTAAGCGAGGTAAGCGAAAACCACATGGCCTTTGGCGAAATACACGAAATACGCGCAAACCACGCGAGCGCGCGAAAGTTCCCGAAACCGTTCTACTTTACTTCTTAGACTAGTCCACACCCGTTCTGCCTTCGGCACAGGTCGCAAAAAAAGAGCGCTTCGCGCTCTTTTTAAGCTCCCTGGCCTCAGCTTCATCCTAATAATACTTCTGAAGGCTGCATCCTAATAAATTGTGCATTTTGAATAAGATCACACCTCAATCATAGTGGATTTCGAAGAAGAGGTACATTTCTGAGCAGCATTGCAAAAAAACTAAAAGTACATAGTACATAAGATCAGTCGGTTCTCTATATATATATAAGTACATCAATCATTCATACGATCTGTGAGTCCTCTAAGCACTTCTGTATATACTACATTGGTTGTGTTTGAGCCTTCTTCATGCTCCGGAAATATTGCATACACTCTGTCTGGGTGAGTGCAGCGAGACAAAGCCACATACAGCTGTCCATGACTGAAGACCAGAGTCCGCAAATTAAGGCCAACCCACTTGACACTTTGACCTTGTGCCTTGTTGATTGTCATGGCAAATGCGAGACGAACAGGGAATTGGCGACGCTTGAGGGGAATGGGGTTGTCTTCAGAAGTGGCATCCAGGGTCATGCGGGGGATGAGGACTGTATTCTGATTCTCTTGGTGGGCTGCATCAACTCCATCTCTAAGAATACGACACCTGAGGACATGAGTGGTCCAAGACAGGAGAATCATGCGAGTTCCATTATAGAGGCCTTCAGTGGGGTTTAAATTGCGCAGAAGCATGAGAGGGACACCTGCTTTGACCTCCAATTTGTGCAAAGGGAAGCCTGATGGGGTGAGAGTGTGAAGGAACTCTGTGGGAATGTAGTCGTATTCCCTCTCAGCAACTGAGTCTGCGCTGGTGAAGACTGCTTTATCTCCGGGGAATGATTCAAGAATAGTCGTATTGATTTCATCCACATCTGTATTCTTTGCAGAGAGGATGGTACGTTCCAGGAAGAAGGTATCATCTGGGGGAGGATGCCCAGGGAGCAGAACTCGAGAGTATAGGGCATTGATGAGAGACTGGACATCATTGTTGGTGCATCGCATTTGGATTGGGAGGGTCACGGTTCCATCCCTATCTGTGCCCTTGCCAGCACCAATCTCAAGGAGCCACTTTGCAAATTCATCAGAGGCGGGATCTTGACCAAGCCGCATATTTGTCTTGAGGTGGACGATGCGAAGCTTTGGCCATATGCGAGATCTGCAAAAGGTAGCACCCACTATCTGCTCCCTGGATCCATGAGGCACCACCGGCAGGGTTTGTCTGAAGTCTCCTCCAAAGAGTATCGTTATTCCTCCAAAATCAGCATCTACGTCCAGAAGGTCACGCAACGTGCGGTCGAGGCATTCCAAAATATGACGATGAAGCATGGGGATTTCATCGCAGATGATGAGAGAGGTGGCTTTGAGAAGCTCATGGACGACATCTCCTTTCTTGATGTTGCAGGAGCTGTCCTCATTAATGGGAATAGGAATTTTGAATCGTGAATGAGCTGTGCGTCCACCTGGCAGGAGGAGAGAGGCGATTCCAGAGGAAGCCACGCATAGGACGATCTTGCCTTCAGCGCGGATTTTTGAAGCGATGAGCTTGCAGAGATATGTCTTTCCACATCCACCTGCGCTGTGGACAAAGTATGCGTGTCCAGGTCTTTGATCATTATGTTGCATTGCATCATCGACTACCGCATCAAAGACCGCCCTCTGCTCGGCATTGAGAGAATTAACTCCTGGTTCTACCATCTGCTGAAGCTGCTCCCGGTCATACTGAAGCTGCTCATAAATGAGCTGGTTGCCCTCCATTACACCCCATCTTGCTGCCATTTGAGACACGGGCATTTGAGGGATCGCTTGCAAAGACTTTCCATTTTTGCGAAGGATGCCATCGATGAGATAGAGACCATAGTTGTGGACCTCTTCTTCTGCAGGGTCTGCTATGTTGAATGGTGGTCGAGAGAGATGGTAGCGCAGATCATCGCACAGATTATTCTTGAAGCGGTTCCAAAGGTCATCAGGGCTTGTAGGATTGCAGTGTATGAGGATGATGGAAAAGAGATTTCGCATGCCATGTCCAGTGCTCATATGAGAGGCATCCTGCAAACACTGGATCCATTCATTATCGTCTTCAAGCAGACCCCTGCGCCGACATGCTTCCTTGAAAGTCTCGCACACAACCCCTTGAAATGTCCGTAGGTGCTCATAGGAGGTGGCTCCTTGAAAAATAAATATGGTGAGTTTTATTGATAACAATTGTCATAGATGTCTCACCTTTTACTACAGTCAAAAGCAATCTCAGGTAGAAGCGCTCTCCAGAGCCAGGGGCAGCAGAGTACATCCTTCCAATCGCCATTCCACGTTCGCGTATCTTCCATGCTGTCTTCTTCCACACAAATTTTGAGGGAAAATCCTGATAGAGGTAGTCATGGGCTCCAGCTGCCACCAAGTTTGCGTTGGCATTGGCTTTGAATCATCCAGTGAGGTGAGTCTCTTTAGCAGCTGCGCGCTCAAGAACATCCTGGGCATCATCATCAGGGTCATAGAACACCATATGTTCGTCTGGGAGGTGGACCGGCAAGCGGTAAACAGAGGGCCACTCGAGATGCATCTCGTTTTCTAAGATGCGCCATACAGCCTCAATTGAGCTAATATACCTGGAGTCAAGGTATGATTTGACCTCATCCACCGGTTCTCCCATCTCCAAAGTAGCACGGTCATTTCCTTTGTAGATATACTTATGGATGTACTTGACAGAGTTGATAGAAGCGCAGACTTCCAGATTTATGTGGCAGTTGAATTCCACCAGCAGTTGGGGAGGGTGGGGAACCACATCTTTGTTGGTGAAGACGACATCATTCTTCTGGATGGTGCGACCATTGTCGGGTCTGGCATACTCGGGATAGCCATCCTCCTTCATCACAGTCTCTTCACAGAAAGACTTTGGATAATGTTTCTTGCACTGTCCATTCTCCAAGCAACGCTGCGGAGAGCAGGGGCCATGGAGCATATATTTTTCCACAGCCTCATAGAGTTGTGGATGGACATTTCTGTCAGGGATCTGGGCGGAGATGAAGGAATTGACCTGCTCTACGGTGCGTTGTAGAAACAACAATACTGAGAGGAACAAAGAAATGCTCCTGACTGTATCTAAAAAGTTGTAGGTCGTGCATTGCCTAGTCTGCGATACTTGAGATGGCAAGTGCATTCGACCCTAAAGGGGAAGCAGGTGCAGCGGAGATCTAGAGGTACGCGCTTCAGCGAAGCGCGAGAAAGCGCAGGTGCGCGCAAGGTACGAAGGCGCGGGAACGCGCGCGCGTATTAGCGCGAAGCGCGGGAAAGCGCGCGCGTGTAAGCGGAAATAAGAGAGACTAAACTTATGTGAAGATATAAGCAAGATAAAGGATGTGAGATGTGTTGTGCTAATGAATAGATTTCTACTGCGACTTTCTAAGTAGTAAGTACTAGGTAAAGTTGGGTGAAAAGTAAGGTAAATAATAGTATGTACTGCTGGCACTTATATAGCGCGCCTAAGCGCACTCATGCGGAGCCGAAGCACTACCGAGTAGGTATGTAAAAATATATATGAGTGAGAAACTATGATAAAAATAAAGGTGGAACTATGCTAATAAAGGAAATGGAAATATACGCACTAGGGAGCTTGGTGGACAGTGGATGGATGCATCTGGATGGCTGGCGCTATAGGGCGCGCAAGCGCGGGAACGCGCGCGCGCGTATACATCGTGAAGCGCGGGAATGGTGCGCGCATGGCGCGCGTTGCGTGGGAAAGCTGCGCATCATATAGGAATCACTGTGGATGGTACACAGAGTGATGCTGCGAGTTGGTGCTGTATACTCCCTAGTGTAAAGCGCCATATCACACTATGAGATGCACGAGTCTCTACAGCGTATCTTGTGATCTGGTTCCAGGAAGATGAGAAGATGCATGTGGGGGAGACCGCGTTTTTGATATTCGATGGTGTACACCAATCCTGCGACCTTCCCATAGTAGCCTTTGCGAACCTTCTTCAGGAGGGCCTGCTGCTTTTGATAGAATACGCGAGCCACTAAGTCTGGACGGTCCACAGCGGCTTGACCTGCATAAGCAATGGTCAGCGATCAAGCCACAAACAATCAGTGAAAAACATGAATTTCTTACCTGGGAGGAGATTCTCGGTAATCTCAGGCCAACTCCCATTTGCAGTCATGGTCAGAAAGAGATCAGGCTTTTTGCAGGCACGGCAAATTGCTAATGAGTCTTGCAGCAGCTGGTGCATGTACCGAGGACCTCCAGTATGAGAGGAGGGAAGGATGATGGCACGACCTGTCTGAGCCAAATTGCCCACACCATCATTGAGAATGTTGTCTGTCAGCCCTCGGTAGCAGTCAGCCCTGAGCTGCTTTTGATTATTTCTGACCCAGTTCAGTCTACTCTGCTCGATGGATGCCCAAGCATCCACCACGTACTGCTGGAATAGCCTTCCAGCACGCAAGATATTGCTGGGATCGATGTGATTCGGGCGGATATGTATTCGATAGGCATAATACAGGAGCTGAGTGACTTTTTTCGCACGGGCCCGCCCACCCTCATTGATGTTCATAGGGATGTCAAGATGCCAACCCTCTTCACCTTTAGGAAACAGAAGAACATAATGGAGACATGCATATGCATGACTGAGCTGGCTGATGCGTCGGAGTCCACCGCCTTGAAGATGTAAGATGATATCACGTGCATCAGTCACCTCCTCAGATCCATCTCCAGGAAGAATTGCAGCAATTTCATTGGCGGTGGGCAGGTTGTACCTTCGACCATCTGTGCCCTGCTGGAAGTGAATCCGTACTTGAACTTCTGTGTGCTGCTCTGGCGGCTTTTCATGCATGACTTGATAGGCTTGCTTGTAAAGGGGGGCATAAGGGTGGTGTCTGAACAGCATGTCATGAAGGACTCTGAGACGGTTGCGATCAAGATTTTCATTTCCAGGACGGTTGGTGCGAAAATCGGTGGCTTCTTCAGTGTCGTATATATAAAGTTGAGCGTAAGAAGGCTGAAGACCTTCTGGAGCCATGAGACTGCCCATGAGATGGTGAAGAGCACCATGAATACGAAAGGCATTAGGGCCAGACCCTTGAAGAGTTCGGTCCTCGATGTCAACACCAACAGATGTAAATGCAAGAGAACTGTTGTACTGTCTGATCTTGGAGACAAATCTTCGGTCTGTATATGCCTCCAGCAGCTCAGGTGGCCATTCTGGAAAGGGCGGAAGGCTGACTTGGCCCTGCAAGCAGCACATACCAAAGCGTGGATTACGTAGAGAGGAGTTGGAGAGCCTTTCGGATGCAAAGTGCTTGGCATGACAGTTACGACACTCTACATTAAGAGGACCAAGAGTGTTGCGGTCAATTGGTTCACTGTAAGGTCGGGCTCCATCAGGAATATGAACCACCTGATTGACATGCTGGTCATCCTCTGCCTCACGCTGCTGGCGGCGTTCCTGCTGCTGGGTTCTTATTCTTTCTTCATCGTCAACATGCTGCTCCTGAGATGCTAGATCATCATATTCACGGAAAGCCTCTTCAAGACGCTCATCCTGTTCACGTATCCTTTGTTCCCGCCGGCGTTGAGCCTCCTCTTCCTCCTGATGTACTCGCTGAGCATCCTGCAGTTCTCTATTGTGCTGGTCCTCTTGTTGTTGAGCTGCTCGGAGACAATCCTGATCCTGTCTGTTGTGAAGCTCCTCCTCCTGCTGCTGCAATTGAGCCTGTCTCTGGATTCTCTCAACTTCTTGTTGCTGCAATCTCTGAATCCTCTCAGCTTCTTGTTGCTGTAATTGCAGCTGCACTTGATTTCGACGGAATTCCTCCTGTGCTTGCCTTTGAAGCAAGTCATTTCTAATGCGCTCATGTTCCCTTTGCTCTGCATTAATATGATCTTGAAACTGAATATTGAACTGATGATAATCAGGTTCAGGTAATGCAGGTCTAGGTGGAGCATGATTAGGCACAAAGTAGCGGAGTGGATCATCAAAGTTGTGAGGACCAACAGCGCCCTCATAATGAATAGGGCCATATGCAGGAGGAGCAGGAGGAGCAGGCTGAATGTGCTGGTTAGGAATCGGAAGCATCTGTGGAGGCTGCATGAGTTCTGCCTGTGCCTGCTGTCTTATCTCCTCTCTGTCCTGTTGCCGATGAATATTACGTCGACGGCGTCTATCATTATGAGCTGCATTCATTTGCTCATTCAAGCGTGCATTATAATCCACTGGAGGATGTCGATGAGCACGCTCCACATGCGCAATTGCATTTCGTGGCAAGCCAGGATACTGCTCGACTGGTAGTGGTTGATATCGAAAGTAGGGAGGAGGTTGCTCCACAAAAGGTTGTGGAACAGGCCCTGCTTGGGGCTCATTAGCCGGCACAAAATTAGGCTGGGGTACAGGATGCGGAGGCCTATTTTGATTATCATGGGCAGCATGGCGACGATTGCGCCTTGTAGGAGATGTCATCTGAAGTCGATTGAGTCTGTCGCGTTCACGTTGTGAGTGACAGTCGCGTTCGGGGGTTATTTGATCTTGATTGCTAAATAGTACGTGCAGACATTAGCATCATGCACCTTATGCATAGCAATATCTCAGCAACTCACAGAATAGGTATATATCCATCCATGGTTGTTAAATTCAAACGGTTGTTTATCAAATGCAAATTTTGCCTGAATTCATCAATAAGTCATTTCTATCATCATTGATAAGAAATGAAACCCACAAAAAGTGTATATATCACACTTGATTAAACTTGGCTGCAGGGGAAGGCAATTTAGCTCGAGAACGCTATTCAAAAGCAGCAGCCAAGTTGTGTAATGATTTGTGTAACCAAAAGTGTAATCAAATTTCTATTATTGCTTTTGTTATTCTCGATGCCTTTCCCCCATGAGAGGAAAAGTCAGTTGTTTGTCCGTGTTGTACACGCAGCGCAGTAAGCGTGAGGATCACTGTCCACTATATCGCGTTTGGCAGTATTTTCGGACTTTCACACAATTTGTTCGTTTACACTCTTCTTACTTAGTCTTAAATTAGTCTTAATGTTAGTCTTAGTCTTAGTCTTAGCGAGCGCACGCGAGATTTCCAAAAAGATGTTTAAGTGAGGTAAGCGATGTAAGCGAAAACCACATGGCCCTACGCGGCGCAAGCGCAAACCACGCGAGCGCACAACTCCTCCCAAAAACCTTTCTCCCTTTCTTCTTAAGACTAGTCCACACCCGTTCTGCCTTCGGCACAGGTCGCAAAAAAAGAGCGCTTCACGCTCTTTTTAAGCTCCCTGGCCTCAGCTTCATCCCAATAATTCAGAAGGCTCCTGATGAGCATTGTTCCTTCGTCACAGGAAGCCAAGGAGGGTTGCACCCTCTTTTGACTTCAGGCTGCATCCTAATAAATTGTACATTTTGGACACTTTTGAAATACATTTATGAGTAGCTTTTTTGAAAAAACTCAAAGTACAATCTATCACACCACATAAAAGTACATTTACAATATGTAAGGATGAAACATTTGATCCTGTGGAACCAATTTGCATGACTTTCCTGCCTGTGCTGGGCCTTCATACAGATTTGTTCACACACAGTCAGCTTTACACTGCACTATTGAGTGTGCAATGTCAAAGAGACATTCAGGCACTATTTCCTACAGAGGCCGAGGAGAAGACTATGGCAAACATAGTATACAGACACACAATGTTTGAAGGTGATTGGTACTCTTGTAGTACATAAGATCAGTCTGTTCCCTATGTTCTTTGAGCAGGATTTTGACAAATGTAAAAATACAAAATATGTAACAGTATCATTGAATGTATTTATTTTCCCATTTTTCCCTGCCTCCCATCTCCCACTGTGCCCCATGTCCCACTGTGCCCCATGTCCTCCCGTTTCCCGTCTCCCATCTCCCATCTCCCGTCTCCCATCTCCCGTCTCCCGTCTCCCGTCTCCCGTCTCCCGTCTCCCGTCTCCCGTCTCCCGTCTCCCGTCTCCCGTCTCCCGTCTCCCGTCTCCCGTCTCCCGTCTCCCGTCTCCCGTCTCCCGTCTCCCGTCTCCCGTCTCCCGTCTCCCGTCTCCCGTCTCCCGTCTCCCGTCTCCCGTCTCCCGTCTCCCGTCTCCCGTCTCCCGTCTCCCGTCTCCCGTCTCCCGTCTCCCGTCTCCCTTCTCCCGTCTCCCGTCTCCCTTCTCCCGTCTCCCGTCTCCTGTCTCCCGTCTCCTGTCTCCTGTCTCCCGTCTCCCATCTCCCATCTCCCATCTTCCCAATCTCTCTGTTTCCCATCTCCCGACCTCCTGATCTCTCTGTTTCCCATCTCCCATCCTCCCGATCTCCCTGTTTCCCTGTTTCCCATTTTCCCATCCTCCCCATCTTCTGTTCTCCTATCTCCTCCCATTCTCCCTGTTTCCCATTCCCAATTTTCCTGTCTCCTCACTATCTCCTGTTCTCCAGTTGTCAAGTCTCTACTTTCTCTATTTTTTATTTATTTTTTCACAACCTTTTCTCATTCATTTCCTGTCACCACATATATTTGTTGTCCCCCTGTCTGCAAAATTATATCATGTTGTTCCATTTTCAATTTTATTATTTACTGTATGCATGTAACATCAACAATTACATTACAATAAGGAAAATACTTGTATTGCGTAGTGCGCTGCTCTAATGGGCAAGTGAGTCGGCGCTCGAAAGCCACGCGAGAAAACCACGCGAGATTTCCAAAAACAGGTTTAAGCGAGGTAAGCGAAATACGCGAAATACGCGAAAGCCACGCGAGCGCGCGAACGTTTCCGAAAACCGTCGTACTTTACTTCTTAGATTATATATATGAACATCAGGACCCTAGACATATTGTAGCTGAATGGCTTTTTTACAACACGTCGACGATCACATTATCATAGCCTCATATATCATACGTACCTTGCAAATGACCCTCGCAAGTACAAGATTTCAAAATTTGACATGCGGAGGCACCATCTGCTCTGGAGGTGGTTGCAGAGGACGATATCGTGTGTCCGCATTAGAGTCAACATGTGCACTTGGACTGTGTTAAGCAACACATCCGGGTTGTTTGGATTCGTGGCTATTGCGAAACCACATCCTGAAAGACATAGTTCATTTGCAATGGAACATACACGATTATTCGTATGCAGTGGCAGGCTGTAATCTAGTGTAGTAACCTGGCGCATTCTCTGGTGCATAGATCAGGCTTGTGTTATCAATTAGATATTGCTGTCTGGACTCTGCTGCAATCGCAGGACGCTCACCAGATAGCGAACGTTCGGAACATCGAACGCACTTCAACGCAGCGGGCATCACTATTGGATTTCCTTGCCACGGAAATTCGTTCGAGCGTAGTAGTGGCGTAGCCATGTCTCCTTTACTCCACAGCTTCGTACTTCGATCCAGTGAACAAGCAACCATAGAAATGATACTTACTAGGGATGCCTGCACTTTGCAGCGGTCCGAGTGCCTGGTGCCCTGGGCGTCTAATATGCAGATTGAGGCTGTGAAGAAGCAACAAGGCCCGGCACCTCTTGGATCAAGACACTCACGAGCTCTCCAGCAAATCGTGTTCCACATCGTCCACCTCGAGCAGAATAATGCAAGAAGAACATCCTGCCATCCGAATCACCACGACTAGTCAAATATTTAAAGGCCATAGACATAGTGTATTTGCAGTTGCAGAATTCCCCGATGGACGCCGTATGGTGACGGCCTCGTACGACAAGACCCTTCGTCTATGGGACTTAGAAAACGGCGTCGTATTAAAGATAATGGAGGGACATCACTGGGGCATACGAGTAGCTGCAGTATCAAGAGACGGGCAATTCATAGCAAGCGGTGATTTTGGCGGGGAGCTCATAGCCTGGAACAGGGACGGCGAACCTCTCACCCAGCCCATCCGAGTCAAAGTCCACTCCAACAAGATTTTCTCGCTCGATTTTTCTCCAGACAGCACATTTCTGGCAAGTGGCTCGATGGACAACACAGTGGAGCTCTGGAACACAAAAACATGGCGGGTGGAAGGGAATCCAATCAATTGTGGGACTGAAGTCCGCTGCGTTCGGTATTCGCCGTCCGGGGAATATCTTGCCATCGGAACCAAAAAGGACATCCAAATATGGAATGCACGCAAGAGAGAACGAGTCGCAAAGTTCCAGGGTCATTCTGCGTTTAATGGAGCATGGAATTACTCAGTCGCATGGACGTCTGATGGCATGCGGCTATTCTCATCGGGCTCCATTCTAGATCCCACCATAAGGGAGTGGGATACATCGACCTGGAAGCAAGTTGGTCAACCCTGCAAGGGCCATACTGACACTGTCTACACGATTGCCTTCAACCCTACTGGCACCCTTATCGCGTCTGCATCTGAAGACCAACAGGTTCGCCTTTGGCGGCTTTCGGATCGATCGCCCATCGCCATATTCAAGCACCCCGATCAGTTGTATTGTGCCACGTTCTCCGCGGATGGCAAGCACATTCTCAGCGGAGGTAGAGACACTGTGATTTCAAAGTGGAAAGTACCTTTCCTGGAGGACATTTCTAAGGACAAGTCATCAGATGTAAGTTTTGTTCATTCTCTGTCCCCTCTTCATCTCATTTTCTTCAAGGATATGTTACGGGAGGATGCCCCGCCGAGGGAACAAGGGGCGGATAATGTGAGTTCTCGTTCTTTCCTCGTCTCCTTGGTTATTGATCCTCAATCGTGAGGCCAATGCTCAACAGCCTGAATGCGAGGTATATTTCTAGCTTTTACGCCTACCACTTAATCTGACCATGCATCATGCAGATCCTCACTATCAGCACGATAGCCCGCGATGCGTGCATAGCTGGGGACTTGCCTACTGCCGACAGGTTATTAACACAAGATATTGCCGCCGATGGCACCGACTACAAATCTCATGCGAATCGTTCGTTTGTCAAGGCAAGAAATTCAGACTGGGACAACGCACTTGATGACGCACTCAAAGTGAGATACACCATTTCATCCTGACCTTTTTAACACAGACTAACTTTTATGGTGATACAGAGCATCAGTATTAAGCCATCCTTGATGGGATGTATATCCAAGGGCATCGCCCACTGTGGAAAAAACCAGTTTCAAGACGCGATGAAAGCATTTGACATCGCGTTCATGTACGTGGATGCAGACTTGAATAAAACTCGTCTTCTACTCTTGATCAAGGTATGTCAATCGTGTCTCGTGTATTCGCTACTCACACGATAACCGTCAGGCCATCGCTCTTTTCAATGCAAATCAATACGACGAGGCGATTCTGCGCGTTCAAGAGCTAGCTAAGACTCGTCCCAATCCAAATTCTCTTGCCTGCGGTATCGTAGAAGTGAGTGCTACTGACGAAGTTGACTCCATATTCATGCATCAGTGCTGATTTCGCAAACCTCGCACTCCAGGCTTATCTACACGTCCGACTGGGAATGAATGCATTAGACGACACACGTCACAACGAATCAGCTGACCACTTTACTGCTGCCGTCGACGCTATCGATTTCTCGTCTATGTCGGTCATCCACTCTAGATATGATGTCTTCCTGGTGGTGGGTTGATTACAATTCAACTGGGAATTTTTAACGCCCCATTGCTTTTTCTAGTTATTCGGATGGGACCTCCAATCTTTGTGGCGAACTGCACACCAGAATTGGTGTGATGCGCTCCTTCGGACAGGTAGACTTCCAGAAGCCATCAAAGCATACCGGTACATAATGGATAGGGCTGATGAGGCTATGAAAGCAAGCTACCTTGATTGGTCCACTGGCGAGTCTTCTTGATGTAAACCAGGAATAATTCTGATCCTTATTTCACTTAGCTTTCAAGCAGGATTGCAGCGTGCTCTATGCTGCCGCCGGAGTGCCTGATATCATTGAGAGCGGGGATGTTGCCCTCGCTGTGGGTAATTACGATAGGGCCATCGAGCTTTACTCTGCAGCGATCGACCTCGGTCTGGCAACAGATACAACCTTTGCGAACCGCGGTAAGGCAAGGTCGGGAAAAATGTTGTGGGAGGACGCACTTCTCGATGCGAACAAGGTGCGATAACAGTTACTGTTTTCGTATTCGATACTCATTTTAGTGGTATGCAGGTCATCGAACTCAACCCCTCATCTTACTCCGGATATCAGCTGAAGCATTCGGTACTTCATGGCGCACACAGATATGATGAAGCCATCGAGGCGTTCAAAATCATGATATCCAAGTTGGAAAATGCTTCCGACACGCAAACCCAAGGTACGCCTCAAATAGCACATCCTCTAAATATTGTTGACTCCTTGTCCAGACTTGCGACATCAGTATGGTATTCCATCCGAAGCAGAACGTGCTATTGAAGAGAGCATTAACGCTCAGCTCGACGATACCCCGCATCGTCTAATCGACACCTCCACAGGGCGCTTATGCAATAGAGAGACACAGATCAATGCCTTCAAAGCGAGCACGGAGTACAAGGAGCTTTTGTCATCCACCATGAAGTATGTAGATCTTCCAATACAGCGCATCCAAGACGTGGTGGCGGTATACTTTCGTTATGTCATGCTCTCGCACAGGTGGGAAGGGAAGGAGCCGTCGCTGCATGACATCCAGGACAAGGTGGTGTACGACTTAGATCCAGTTGGCGGCATCGCGAAGTTGCAGTCTTTCTGCAAAACTGCTCGTGATAAAGGGTATCGCTGGGCCTGGATCGATACCTGTTGCATTGACCAGACTAACAACGTCGAGGTCCAACAATCGGTCAACTCCATGTTTGTCTGGTATCGCCACTCAGCACTCACCATCGTCTACCTGTCGGATGTTGCACCTTCATCGCAGCCTGGAGTACTCGCAAGTAGTGTTTGGAACACGCGAGGATGGACTGTTCAAGAATTCTTGTCCCCAATATTTATCTTATTCTATCAGAAGGATTGGTCCTTATATCTCGGTGATCGTTCTCCCAACCACAAGGATTCCCTTGCAATCATGCAAGAGATGGGAAATGCGACGGGCATCAATGCACAAGCCCTTGTCGCCTTCCGTCCGGGGATGAGAGACGCCCGGGAGAAACTCCAATGGGTGTCAACGCGTGTCACCACGTGGCCAGAAGATATCGCATACTCATTGTTTGGTATCTTTGGCGTCAACCTGGCTGTCATTTATGGGGAGAAGAAACAAAAGGCGCTAGGGAGGCTCTTGCAGGAGGTCGTAGCTCAGTCGGGCGACATCAGTGCCCTGGACTGGGTGGGGCAATCATCCGAATTCAATAGCTGTCTGCCGGCCGACATAACTTCATACAAAGCACCACCGTACACCCTGCCATGTCTGTCTGAAGACGAGATTCAGAGATCAATCTCCTCTCTCCGACAAGTCATGGCTGTAGATTTGGCTCTAAACATTTACACCCTGCTTGACGACCTGAACGCGCCTCGTTTCGGGAACTGCAGACTGCATCTGCCTTGCATCGCATTTCGGGTCACAGCAGTCAAACGGAGTCACACCGAAGACCAAGAGATATATGAAGTCAAGGCCGACGGGCTTGATGACCTACTGATCACCACGAAGGACAAGTTGAATCAATTCTCATCACCACGACCCACTATGCAGACATTCTTGCTTGTTCGTCCATGGAATCGTTATCTGCTCGAGCTTCCTGAGTTCGCAGAGCCATCGGGCTTGGCAGGGCTTCCTGACGTTGCTGACGACACGGACAGCGAAGAAGAGTATTCGTCTGCGCCCGGCTCTCCATTACAGAATTCGTCCAGCGAGTTCCCTGAAGCAGAGGAGTCGGTCGATTCGGAACTTAGCGATCGAGCCTTGCGATTGATTGTTCATCTCAAACAGCCTTTTAGCGCGTTTTTACTAGCGCATCAGCGCGGCGGAGAATACAAGAGGATCGCGTCAGATCATGATATTATTGCACAAGTCAAAGATCTTTCTTCTATTCCGGACATGATCAAGACGCTAGAGATACTGTAGCGGCATGCATTTTGGGTGCTATTATATTTATATCAATAAAAAATTCAAGTGTGAATCTGACATACGAGACGAGCAATCCCCATGGAATGTCCTTGCTCACAGGCAGGTGCCATCGACCTCACAAAGTTCAAGCCTCTCGCGTGTGGGCGACATCTCGTATTCTCGGGTTGGAGGTACATACAGAATCGGTTTCATCATGGGCGCAGGAGGAAGCGAAGACTCTCGCACCACCATAAAATAGAACGGAGGGTGGCTTGGTGGCATATACCATAGACCATATAGAGATCAGCATTGTAAGAACCTGCAAAGGACTGAGTGCGAAGGAGCGTGTAGATCGCTTGTGAGAGATTTGCGCTACAAGGTCAGAGAGTCGCGAAGGAGAGTAGTATGACAAGGAAGGCAGTTCTGAAAGATAGGTCAAATAATGAGATACTGCCGATATCGGAGGCGAGAACGGGACTAGGATACTGGTATTATTGATTCTTGGTAGAGACTGCACATGGCTACTACTGGAGACTGTAAGGGTCCTTTTTGATGGCTAGGCAGAAAGTAATGCGAAGAACGGATGCTGAAGGAAGGAGCGTCGCGTCCGAGAAGGTAGAGTAGAGATAGAGCGAAGGAATACGAAAGATGAGCGAGCTGGAGGTATGAATGGGTATGGTTTTGACAGGATAACGAGAGGCCGTCTATGTTTTGACAATTTCCGATGGCTCGGTTGCGAGTAGGGTGACGATGACGAGCATAGGGCCGCGAACGAGTGTATTGGACGACGGGGACTTGGTGGTTGTTGGCGCTGGTGAACTGAGGTGGCGGTTGTGATGAGTGTTATTTCGGCAACTTCCGGCGGTAGGCATCCAGGCGGGATCAAGTCCGTCGTTATTTCTCATCATTTGTCTTCACACATACGAGGCTGATAACAGATGGATCGGGATGACATTGACTGCTTCGCTTACTACGCTATCTGATAAGCACGCGCAAGATGGTACCATTCCTACTAACAGTCGGAATGCTCGACGACCTCTAGCTGGACATTGCTTGCTGCGATAAACGACAGGAAGTACTTTTTTTGGACAAGTGTCTAGTAGGCGCTGTCACGGGCAGTGCACCTATGTAGCTGTCATCCTGTTTGTGCTCCACTCGGACTCCAAATCGGTCAAGCACCACATGCGCTCGACAATCTACTATGTCATAGTTCCAAGCTTAAGTCGTCGTCTCGGTTTACGAAAATACCAGGTTGAGGCTGTGGAGCGGCATAAAAAGGCCCGGTACACGCACCTCTGAAACTTGAATCAAGATACCCACAAGCTCCCCTGCAAGTCATACTCAACATTGACTAGTGTCGCTCTTCCACTATGGAATCTCAACCCTCCACACCCAACTTGTGCTTTATAAAATCAAGCACGGGAGCTGTATTTTACGCTGCATCCACGACCTTTCAGAGCGAGATGTACTGGCTCCCCTCCCTCGACTAAGATGATCCGTATAAATCGTCTCGTGGTAATAATCTCATGGCTACTACAAATCAAGTGCAATGACAGGTGCCACATATTGTCAGGGTCCTAATTGTTTGTCTATTCTTGAAGCCGAACGACGTGTAAGGAAGGTCTACATTTCGGGGACAGGAAACCGTCGATCGCGCGTAGATGCTAATATTGATTGCCCCGTCTTATCTATGATCGATATTATCTATGGTATGTGTTACTAAAAAATGACTCCTTCGTTCTACTTCATGGTGGTGCGTGAGTCGTCAATGCCTCCTGTATCTTCGCCGCCTCCTGCACTTGCGCACGTGGAAGTACTTGACGTGCGCCAGGATGAGTGTGCTGTTGTGCTTGCCTGTGACTGGGTGGGTAATATCTATAAATTTGTAGAGCTGTTGTGAGGCGACGTTGTCAGCGAACGAGCGGGCTCGGCGTGAAATAAAGTTATCTCGCATTCCATGCTAAAAGTGATTTCCTTGATGCGGGAGGCTTTTATTTGCACCTGAGCACATCGTTAGCGCATGTATCGTATCATGAACGTGCATGCATACGCATTTCTCCTTTGTCAGACTGCTGAGAGTTCACTCGTCAAAGCCGGGAGGAGCGTCTATAGCAGCATGGAAAGGGTATCTGAAAATTCCTCTACTCTTCAAAGCTACACCACTTCTACTCTCTTGACCCATTTCGTCATGTTTTGGATAGAAGTCGTTTCTTCGACTTGTGCAATGATATCATATTCTGGTACGATTCTCGTGTATTCTTTGGCGCGTTTGTGCATTAGCAAAAATGCCCTGAAAGGCTGTTTGAGGTGAGCAATCAATTGTAACGCTTGTTCGCCCGATTCCGAACCAAGCGACTCGTCATCTCCAGGGAACCCGCCATGTGAATCTGATGGGGATGGGGAACAGGATAGATTGTCGATGCTCTCCGTATCGCTCGAATGGTCAAGCAGTTCGAGGAGACGACAGTCCCAGGGACGGACGAGGAAGAATTTAGTTTTTTGCGAGTACATGAGTTCTTTGTCTGTGATGATGAGCAAGTCACGAAGCCCCTTTGCCCTCAAGTCATATGTGAAATATCTTTCTTCATCTTGATCGTGCCTCCGCTGGATATTGGTGAGACGGAACTTGATGCAAGGCAGATATAACCGCTGGTTTGAGAAGTCGACGGGGTCTGCCTCATGAAGTTTGTTATATAAGTTTAAAGCCATCCCCTCTTCCTCAGCAACTTGTAGCGACGAGATCGATGCCCGGATGTCATCTTTGGATGAGCATGGCAACAAGGATGTCAATCCATACGACGTAATATCGGCTGGGAGACAGCTATTGAATTCGGATGATTTGCCAACCCAGTCCAGGACGCCGATGTCACGTGACTTGGCAACAATCCCCCCCAAGAGCCGCCCGAGCGCACTCTGTTTGCCCTCGCCATACATTATGCTTGAGTAGACGCCAAAGACGCCAAATAACGAATATGCAATGTCTTCCGGCTTCTCGGTGACGTGCTTTGATGCCCATACGAGTTTCTCGCGGGGATCATCTGTCCCAGGAGAGAAGGTGGCATGAATCCGCGAATCTATGCCCATATCATCTTTCAACTCTTGCATGATAAACTCCTTGTGGTTGTCAGAAGGATTATCAAGATACGGGGTCCAATCATTTCGGTAGAAGAGAATGATGTTGGGAGCCAGGAATTCTTGGAGTGTCCATCCTCGGGTGATCCAAATGCTGTTGACGAGTGCGCCAGATCCCGATGAAGGTGAGACGTCAGATAGGTAGACAATTGTGAGGGCTGAGTGATGGTACCAGCGAAACATGGATGTGATGGATTCTGGGAGCTCATCATTGTCTACCTTGTTTATGCAGCATGTATCGCTCCATGCCCAGCGGTAGCCAGCATCACGAGCAGTTTCGCAGAACCGCTGCAACTTCCTGACGCTGCCGACTGACTCCAACTCGTACACACTCTTGCCCTGGATGTCGCACAGTAGCGGCTCCTTCCCTTCCCACTTATGTGATAACATGACATAACCAAAGTACTTCACCACCACCTCTTCGATGCGCTCCGTTTGGAGGTCTGTGAGCTTCGTTATTGATGATAAAAGTTCCTTGTACTCCACACTCGTCTTGAAGGCCTCCTGTCGTGTCTTTTGATCATATAAGCGACCGGTGGAAGTGTCAAGTATGCGAATCGGGATGTGTTGCATGCGATCAGAAATAATTTTTTGGATTTCTACTTCTATGCGGGATCGAGAGGCATACTCCAGAGACAAATCTGAACACAGGGTCAAGCATCTTTAGGATGTGTTGTTCATGGCTTACCTTCTTGTCGTTTGTCGAGAGAAACATCCAACATCGAGAGCATCACTTGGAAGGCTTCGATAGCGTCATCGTAGTACTGTGCGGCACGAAGCACTGCATGCTTCATTTCGTATCCGAGATAATTGTAAGGGCTAAGTTTAATGACCTATCACCAAAATGAAAACGTCAATTACGGAATAATAGATGCCATTGTACCTGTTGTGCATCGAGAAGTGCATCTTCCCATAGCCTTTGTTCCAACTTTGCCTTACTTCGGTTTGCGAAGATGGTGTCACTGGCTGAACCCAGGTTGATTGCCGCTGAATATAGCTCGATAGCCTCTTCATAATTACCCGCCTTCAATGCGGCATCTCCACTTGCGACTATGTCAGTAAATCCTTTGGCAGTATAATGCTCTCTGCAGGCTTGCTTGAATGCTGAGTGAAAATTCAGGTGAGAGTTGGGCCCGATGACATTGATAAAGACTTGCTAGTGGACCAAGCAAGGCAGTTAGCCTTCGTAGCTTCACCACTCATATCCATCATATGTCGGTATGATTCGAGGGCTTCTCTAATCCCACCTGCCTGGAGGAATGCATCGCATCGTATCTGGCTTGCATTTTGCCACATTAACTTGAGATCGCATCCGAAGAGCTACATAGATCATGAAGTTAGGCGATGACAGTATTTTTGCATCACATCTCGCACCACATTAAAATCCTCATATTCAGAACAAATGGCGGATTCGGATGATCCAGCAATGGTGTTGACAGCGGCAGTGAAGTCCCCCGCACCTCCAAGTCCGTTACAACACATGCCACCCAAGTTGTCTAGATAAACCTTATGTAAAGTTGTAATGAGTATCAACCCAGAAGTGAGTTGGTGATACTTACTTCCACAATACTGCAAACAAGACTATCAGTATTCGGAGAAGCGTCCGAAGGCCGTTGAATGTGGGGTATTGCTTCGCAATGCTGCTGCTTTGTGTTGAACAGTGCAATGGCCTGAAAACCGTGATGAATCAGGAATGTGGGAGAAAGATTTGGCCTGCCTTTATCAAGAGAAGAATGGTCTTCGAATGTCCATCCGTGAACATGGTCGCAAGGTTAAATTCTTTCATTGCATCCTGAATCCGCTGATTTCCGCAAAGTGCGATAGCGCTGGAGAGATAGCCTGTCAAGGAGGGCATCGCAATGGACTAAATTACCATAGTTTAGTCAATTTAATGGTGGGCGTCCAACAACGTATCTCACCTTCAGTGCATCATGGAGTGCACCGTCCCAGTCATCTTTTCGCGCCCTAACAAATGAGCGATTGGCATACGCGTTGTGGTCGCTATTGTCATCATCAATCCGTCGTGTTAGCCGTGCTTCAGCAGTATCCAAGTCCCCAGTTATGCATGCATTGCGGGTTATTGGGTCCATATCGAGGATCTGCAGAAAATATGGTTTTTACGTTATCAAGAGTGAAGAATCAAAACATGCCTTGGAATCATACGAGGGCACTGCCCACTGTGAAATCTTTTTATCAAAACCTCCACTGAGGATGTACTTGCCATCGGTGGAGAAGGTGACACAGCATACTGTGTGAGAGTGCTTGAATGAGGCGATAATTCGCCGATCCGACAGTCGCCAGAGGTGGACATGGCAATCATAAGACGTGGAGGCGACAAGGGTGCCAGTGGGGTTCACAGCAAGGGTATTGATGCCCTTAGTACTATTGCCGGGCCTGCATGGATGACCAACCTCTTCCCACGTTGACGTATTCCACTCCCGTATAGTGGGATCTAGATAGGAGCCCGCTGTGAGCAACCGTCTGCCATCAGGCGCCCATGAAAGCGAGTAATTCCATGCTGAATTGAACGCAGTGTGAGCCTTGAAGGTTTTGAGTTGTTCCTTGCTGTTCGGATTCCATATTTGGACATCCCCAGATGTTGCAATGGCAAGATGTTCTCCAGACGGCGAATACCGAATACATTGGACATAATCACCGCAATCGATTGGATTTCCTTGCTGCTTCCACGATTTGGTACTCCACACCTTTGTAATTTTGTCTACTGAACCAGTTGCCAGTGCGTTTCCATCTTGAGAAAAGTCCAGCGAGTAGATTGCTGCGGAATGGGCTTTGATGATTTGGGTGAGTGATTCACCAGTGTCGACGTTCCAGATAATGAGTTCTCCGTTGTGATCACCGCTTGCTACAAATCTTTCGTCTCGTGATACCGCAACTGCCCACACCCAGCCGCGATGACCTTCCATTTTCTTCACCACACCATCGTCTTTCAGGTCCCACAGACGAAGTGTATTATCTCCCAAGGCTGTTACTACACGTCGCCCATCGGGAAAGACTGCAATTGCATATATAGTGTGTTCGTGAGCTGCAGCCACTCGAACTGGCGTGGTCATTTGGATGATGGATTGAGCTATATCCACCATTTAGTTCAAGGTTAATGGTGAGCACGACTAAGCGCCGGGGTGGACTTTCTGTAGGTACTTTTTGATGGGCCTTGTGGAGCTTTACGCTACACAGCTCCCGTTTTTATTATATTTCACAGCGCTAATTTGTCGTGTGTGCGGTGCCCTGTTACTACTCCGAGTCTCCGACACAATTCAGCCGGGGTACAAATTAAGTACAAAACAGGGCACACTTTGTCTTATCAGGCGCTCATGTCATTATGACACTATAATTGTCGGAAAAAAGTTCCCAGGGTTTTAAGGCCTTGCAAGACATTTTAATGCTCTATTTGGTGGGTGTCCTTATAAGGGCTTTTACAGCTGTTTTAATATATGATGGCAGTGGCGTCATTTTTTTTGTAAATTACACAAAATATGATTTAGTAGTGAATAGCCTCTGCCACATCATGGCATTCTGCAAGATCAGTGAAGATGTCAAACGAGCAGCCATCTGTCTTTATGAACACAACCTACTGAACCTCCAGGACATTCTTGACTGCTGCGGGTTCTCACAACGGACGTGGTACCATGTCTTGAGGCTGTGGAGAGACACTGGTGATGTCACCAATCACCCGAGAGGAGTTCATGGCCGCGTGCGTCGTCTGGAATGCAAAGACATTGAATATCTCCTAGAACTTGTTCATGACAACCCCGACTACTTCCTTGATGAGCTCGTCAGCCTCACGAGAACCAACCGCTTCATATCTATTCATTTCACCACTGTCTTCAATGAACTCGAACGTGCTGGTATGAGCCGAAAGAAACTCAAATGTATCGCTTCGGAACGCAATGAAGAACTCCGTGCTGCATTTGTAGCTCGCATGTCTCAATATGATGCTACAGAAATAGGGTTCATTGACAAAGTCTCAAAAGACGAGCAGACACTCGGACGGCATTATGGGCACTCATCGAGAGGAAAACGGGCACATGTACATCAACCCTTTGTCCGTGGGCATCGTGTCAGCTTGGAAGCACTGTTGACTCTTGATGGCATTGTCGCATGCACTGCTGTCGAGGGTTCTATGATGAAAGAGCTCTTTCTCGAGTGGCTGGAATTTACTGTTGTGAGTTATCAAGCTACATTCTTGGACATCTGACGAGTCTGATAACCTTCTAGTTACCGAAGTGCTCTGCATATCCAGGCCCGTTGAGTGTCCTTGTGATGGACAATGCTTCAATTCACCATGGTGCCGATGTTCTTGAACTTGCAGACCGTTTTGGTCAGTCTATTTGTGATTTCCTCTCGTTCCTACAATGATTATCATGATGGGATGCATATACCAGGTGTTCGCATTGAATTCCTTTCGCCATACTCCCCCGATCTCAATCCCATTGAAGAAGCATTTTCGAAGATCAAGCATTTCCTTCGTCGTCACCACGAATACTATAGTACAACCACAGATGATGGAATCCTTTATGATATGTACGAGATTGCTGATATCATTACACTGGATGATGCCCATGGTTATTTTGTACATGCTGGATACTTTTGATGCTAGGTTACAGAACAACGACTTGCAGCATTGAAAGCAACTCGAGTAACAGTTCTTATCATACAATATAATGTCCAATCATGCCATACTAGTAGGAATAGACCACCTCTCAACAGCATCACGTAATGCAGCTATCTCACCAAACTTGAACTCCATCTCCTTGAGGTCTGAAAAGGTCACATAACGGAGTAAGTGCGCTTCCTTGAATGAATGAGAAGCAAATTTTGTAGTGATGCTGTCGTCAAGCTGGTACAGGGCACAGAAGGCCACAATGGACATGTCATTGCCAGGCTTGCGCAATGGGGGAATGAGCGAAGATGTGGAGATTGGCACTGGCCCAATTCCTGAGGTTGTTGTGTTCAGAGCTGTGTGGCTCGACTTGAAAAGACTTGCAAACTCATTGCCGAATGTGATGTTGACAACAGGAGTTGAAGATGTGGGTTCTGTCACTGTCTTGGCCTGTGCATCGAGTCGGCACTGTAAGACTGGGCTGATGGCCTTCGGATTGAAGAGTCAGTAGTTTGGGGGCTTATTAATTGTTGCATTGCTCGCCTCCTTACACTGCTCAAAATCAGTATCACAACTACACATGAAACACCAGAGAGGAAATATCAACCATTGCAGAAGCCCAGCAGTCGAGCTGCTGATGTCCGAGCGGAAAGTGTTCTTCAGATCCAGGAATCACATAACAATGGGTTGATGCACAGGCAGAATCAGTCTTTTTGCAGATCCAGTGATCTTGTAAAAGCTGAATGTTTGCTACTTTCTTTTTGTTTCCTGGAAGAATCGCAGCTGACTCTTTCTGTGCAAAAATCGTGAAATAATTATCTATAAGGTTATTGAATACATACTTGTTTCTTCATCTTGGACTTTGCAAGCTCTGATTCATCCTCGCCCTGGTTTTCATTGTTGTTGCTAGCTGGCTGTGTTTGGATAACATTGATGTTGACAGTTGGAGCCTTCGCAGCCATTCCGTCGACCTGTTTCATCATACCATTGTAGTCAGCCTCAGTCAAGAGAGATAGGCCAGGTTTAGGTAGAACCCAAGAGATGTGATAGGTAAGTGAGTAGTCGTCAAAATGGAGCATGCGGGGATTGATTGCTGTTGAGATCTTCACAAGAATCTGTGCTTTGAGAGTGTCCCATGGTTCATCAGTGCGAAGGTCGATGGATGTGTTGACTGGCTCTCGTTTGCTCTTGGCCTTCTTCATTTCACTAGCCGAGAGGATAGAGACCATGTATGAGATATCCCTTGTGACAGGAGTAGTAGGTTCGTCATTCTTATCTGTTAGGGATCCGAGTCAGCACAAAACACTGACTATATGCGTCGACTTACCTCATTTTCATTTCTTTGACACTGTCGGAGGGGGGGTAGGAATCTTTGGTGGTACAACAGGGCCTGTAGCAGAGTCTAGTATTTCGAGTTCTTGTGATTTGTCATCGTCGGTATCTGTTTGATCAGCATTGGGATCATTGTCGACTTCCATGAGTTCTAGCTCATCGAGAGCATCAAGAATAGTATTGCGATGGTGTGTCATTTGCAAGTCGCTATTGGTATCATCATCGAGACTGTCGAAACTGTTCTGTGTCGCGAGCATGAGACATTTGTGCATTGGGTATGAGTCAAGCACTGATATGATCAGTCAAATTTGTTCTAAGTCCTAATTCGTGTAGTTGACAAAAAAAATGATGTCACTGCCATCATATATTAAAACAGCTGTAAATGGGTAAGATAATATTTTAATGCTCATTAAAAGGCACTTATAAGGGCCCTTTTGATGACCTTACATTGAATTTTACCTCGCCGTGCCTCAGAACGGCCTGTTAAAATGTCTTGTAAGGCCCTCTCAAGGTGCCGAGCTGAACTTGTAATCCAGCAGTATTATAATGGTACCTAACTTTTTTCCGACATTATTATGCCTTTGGCACACACTTGCAACGGGCTCACTGCCAAGCTACTGCAGCTTTTCAGATTGGGCCAATGTACACATCGTGCTGAATTTTGTCGTCCTGCTTATATTAATTGGGCTACATCTGGAGTGCGCGGCCCGGCCTCAAGCTTCAAGCCGTGAGCCTAGTAGTAACATCAGGAAAACGTCGAGTTCCTTATTTGCTCCTTATTTGTCCTTATATGCCTTAATTCACATAATAAGGAATATTAAGGCTGTTTTTTCACACTTAAAATAAGGAGAATAAGTAGGTCCCTCTCCTTAAATTAAGGAAACTTCCTTAGAATAAGGAAATTAAGGCAGTCAAAGTGATGTCAAAAAGAGCACTTTATTTTCTACCACAGAGCTGGTTTGAACTCTCAACAATCCAGCTGACCCAGCTGAGATCACATGATCAATTCTCAGACTGTCAAGGAGCTTTACCAGTAGACTACAATACCTTGTACATATGCAGGCAGCAATTGATATATATACCATATCCATTGGACTTAGAATAAAATACAAGTCTACCATTAGGATTTTGATAAGTGACGATGGTAGACCATGTGAACTTTTTCGAAGAAAATCAAAGTTGTAACCCTTGTCAAGGGTAGTCTATCCATAGTCTCATGACATTTTTTGGTTAACATCCTAGTGAGTTATAAGCAAAATACTAGAAAGTGGTGTGTTCAAGAAAGTTCAGGCACACAAGTAATCTCCTTAATTCTCCTTAATTCTCCTTAGGCTGACTTGCAGCCACCATGTGCCTTAGAATAAGTATAATTAAGTACGAAATCACTCCTTAATAGTCCTTATTCTCCTTATTCTCCTTGATCAATTTTTTAAGGAAGTTAAGGGACAAAAAGGAACTCGATGTTTTCCTGATGAAGTGGCTGATATCCTGATATATATGTATGGAAAGAAATGCCGAAGGTTATGTGCATACATCAAAGGAAGCCTCGACATCGTGGTTCCGCTTGTATTTACTATTAAGATACAGAGAAGGGCCTGTACAGATACAACTGTGGGAACACGGATCCTCAACTAGGAGTATGCACAGATGGCTTTCTATGATCCCTGGCATTGTATTGATAAATATGACGGTATGACCTCAAATTTCTATGGCGCTGGATTCGTTCAACTATTCAACACATAAAATACACATACAGACACACGATACACGCACACACAGTCACTCACTGACAACGCACCGACACATACACACAACATTTGAAGACAACATGATGCACATAGTACTTAGGTAGTACAGGGCTATATAGCCTACTATGTAGTCATCTATAAGTTTCTCCACGACAAGACTACTAATTTGATGAAAAAGCATCTAATTCTGCGCATGTCAGCATTTGGTCAGGCTCCGTGATCAGAGCTGCCGACAGCTGCTGAGCCGTCTCCTCAACGAGATCATAAGCGAGATGAAATGCTGTTCCTTTCTTCACTGTTTGAAGCAGCATTTTCCAACACTCCGGGTTCACCCTCCCAATTTCAGAACCCAGCTCCTGGAAACGATCAACGGCCTCATGGAAGGCTTGCGGGTTGCGACCATCAAGAAGGAAACGGGCCATTGAGTTCCACCAGAGTTGTCGCCAGTCAATGGAACATGCAGTGTTGTCGGTGCAGCACGCAGTGTGCTCAATAAGAGGCAGCTCCTCGCAGGCAACAATGCGAAGCTCTTTCACATCGACAAGGGCATTCCACACTTCAAACCCGAGCTTCTTTCACATTGGTCCTGGAATGTCTCGGATGCGAAATTCAATGAGACGTTGAAACGCGGGAACAAAGAACTTCATAATTGAGAATTCGAGACAGAGTGCGAGAAGGTCATATGGTTTGTGTCGAAATCGTTGTTCATGAAGGTGATGAATGGCAACATCACGAGTTTTTTGACTCATGAACTTGTTGCTGAACCGTAGGAGGTCAATAACATCACTATGGGTAGGACCTTCTGGTTTCCAACTGTGCAATTCTGCATTAGAAGACAGTGTACTAACATGAAAATTTATCTTACCTGTTATATGCAACTGAAAGGTAGAGCTCGAACATGTTCATGCTGAGTTCAGGAATTATAATTGGGTGATCGTCGCTCGAGCCGTCTGTGCCCTCTGTTGGTCGTGATTGCCCCCTGACAGCAAACATCTCCTCAAATGTGATTGATGTGCGCGATAACTGAGTCGCGTGGACTTTGAATAATGTGTTTTTGACCTGCATTTAGTTATTAGTATTGTCATGGGGAATCACTGAGTGCATATATATGTGAACAATCCGCACCAGGAAAATGTGAGTACCATCGTATATATAAAAACGACGATGTCGAAACTTCAGGAGGCTTGGAGCTAGTAATGTGGCTGTTCGAGCCTCAAACATGTCTTGGCTGATTATCTGTGAGATGGGAATATTATGAGGCTTTAGTTCAGAGCACAAACTTGAAGAATGTAAATGTAGTATGAGCTAGTGGGAGGTGCGGTAGACAAGTCACGCTTACCACACAAGGGTTCGCTGCTTCTTTTTCGCTTCATCACGTCTAGAATGCAACTGCTGGCGGACTAGTATGGACCTTCCAGCTTTACCGGAACGTGAACATCCATGGCCACACAATATCCATACTGCGGATGGTATTGTTCGTAATATCTACAATGGTGCAATCAGAATGCTTCGGTCAAATGATGCAGAACCAACCAGAGTTGCATATCATTACGATACACTGTCTTCAGAGGCCCTACCCTTACTCGAGGCCATTGAAAGTGATTCGAGTGATGCTGATCACCAGCTTCTTCATGAGTGGCTACTAGCATGTGCTAGTCTTGTGGGCAAAGCAGCTGGAATGCTCGAGGAGATCAGCCAAAACACCCATGTGTGAGTGATACTCATGGTACTCATTTAGATCCGCTGACCTGACAATACTGTCACTTTGGTCTATGTAGGGAAAATGTTGAACAGTCGAACATTATCATCCCACAGCTTGTGACTGAGGACCGAGGTCATGGACGTCGAGGGCATCCAAGAAAAGATATCAACCTTGAATTTGTCCGTGAAGCCCTGTCTAACCAGCGCCACATCACACTCACAGAGCTTGCCCGACTCCTCCAAGTGTCTCGCACGACTGTGTGGAAATTTGTTCGCCGACATGGTCTTGAAAAATGCTTCACAACAATTAGTGATGCTGATCTCGATCAACTTGTGAAGGTTTTCAAGGAACGCAAACCAGAATCAGGATTCCGTTACCTTGTTGGCTTCCTTCGGCACCAAGGAGTTAGAGTCCAGCAGCACCGTGTTTGGCAGTCCTTGTGCCGAGTTGATAGATTAGGACAAAGGCTGAGAGAACGACATGTTACCAGATGACGAAAATACCGAGTTGCTCGACCAAATGCGCTTTGGCATGTAGATGGTCATCACAAGCTCATTTGGTGGGGTTTTGTTGTCCATGGATTTATTGATGGGTATTGTCGCACTGTGAATTTATTGTTAATGATAAGGAAAGCATAGTAACTCACTGATATTTCAACAGATAACAGCGCTACGGGCCAGCACAAACAATCGTGCATCAACTGTATTGGAACTGTTCATGCACGCAAGAGATGAATATGGTATGCCGTCTCGTGTTCGTGGAGATCGTGGAGGGGAGAACCTTCAGGTCGCTACACATTTAGTTGCAACAAATGGCCACAATCGTGGCTCATTTTTATGGGGATCGTAAGTGTAGCCTCTTGAAAAATTCTGTGACTAACAATACATGATACTAGATCAACACGAAATTCTCGCATTGAATGGCTGTGGGTTGAAGTGGGCACACAGTTTGCACGCTGATGGCGTGGATTTTTTACCAGGCTCGAACGACTTCATAAGCTCGACATTGACAAACCTGGGCACATCTGGTTGCTTAGTGTGCTCTTCTCAAGTGCACTCAATGACGATTGCCAACAATTTCAACAAGAATGGAATTCCCATCCGATTCGTGGTTCTGAGACCAATAATTGAAGCCCTCAGGTCAGTATTTACTCAGCAACTACTGGTGCAGTGGCATAATTGCTATCTGACAACTATGAAGGATATGCATCTTCTAGGACAGGCATTGTTAGGCATCTATGAAGATGAGTTCGAGGGGATCCATCCTGCAACTCTGCAGCGCTATTATGGTATTCATGGCAGAGAGACAATCCGCCATCTCAATCAGACAGGTGCTGGCCACCCAAATGATGAGTTAGAGAACGAGGAAGATGGTGTTATTCATCGTATTGAGCAGGATCAAGCAAACAATGTCCAACATGATGCCATTGAGGTTCCTGATGGTAATACCCCTTTTCTGAATGAAGATGATGAAAATATATTCTTCGAGATACTCGACGAGGTTATTACTGAGGGTACCATACCAGTGGGATATAATTTGCAGGAGGGTGAGGATGACTATGACGAAAACACAACAGAACATCTACAAGTCGGTAGATGGAGGGAGATATATGTTGAAGTATCTTTGGCAGACCCTATCTGGAGGACTCATTCAATGCTATGGGCTCAGGCAGTTAGTGTGCTAGAGCATTTTGAAGCAGATGTATTTTTCTAATTCAATATATTAATGGATCATGGTCGGAGTACTACAATGGCCAGGAACCCACTGTGTATAAATCCCGCACTTGACCGACCCGTTTTTGATCCGGTTCTCTCTTCTGTCTGACTCGCAATGTCAGATCTGGTGTATTGCAAAGGTAATCATCTCGAACCAGAAATGTGCTATTGCGAAGAGTACTCTGCACCCACCAATGTTCCTGTTGGCCAAAGAGAGCTTTGCACCGAATGTTTGCATGGGAAGAGCAAACATCCTCGACCTCAACAGCCTGCATCAGTGGCCGAGCCATTGGTGCCTCCCGCACTGAATCCAGGTGCTCTGAAGCCATCCAAACCAGCAGCTGCCACAGCAAAGGAACGATCTGGAGTGACGGTGATATACAAGCAATCACTTGCCCAACGTGCTAGGCAAGGCTCAGAACTCAAATGTGAGGTGTCGACTGACAGTCGGAAGACAGTCACAGCCACGAGAAGTGAAGTTATGGCAGGATTCCACCCAACTATAAAGCAGAAAGTCACAGTGAGCAAAATCGCCTAATGTTTGTTACCTCGAGCATACTCAGCTTTCATTTAGGGGAGCAGGGTTGTATCTTCAAGATGGGCCACGGCCAGCAGCTCATTGAAGCAACAACAGGTCCAGATTAGAGTTGGCACTGTCACTGTCTTGATCAATTACCTCGATGTACGTTGACCTGAACAAGCTGATGCTACGACTCGAAGCTTACTCAGCAACTGAAAGGACAAAGGACAATTGGTGCGCAGGGTCCCACCTGTGAAGACAGAGATGTCAAAACTCAAGCGAAGGGGATGTGCTCACTTTGACGAAGACGAGCCTGAGGACAATAAAGTGGATTTCAGCTTTTGCCCGGACTGGACATTTGAAGAAGTCGAAGAATATTTTCGGAGACTTTTTCCAAAAGTCTTTGAGTACCTGGACTCCGTAAAGAATGATGATGTAAAGGGGAAGGCTGTCGATAACGGAGCATCGTGGGCATTGATTTCGAAAGAAAACCGCTGGCTGAGTGTTGCACCTGAGCCACTGCCGAACGGTAAACATCTTGAGCGGTACAGAGGCAGAAATAACGCACCTCTTGCAGCGACTAATATTTTTATCGGTGAGCCTGCCATCAATGGCTCATCATGGATGAGATTTTCTAACCGACCTACATGCAACAGCTAACCGGAAGTACATACCTGAGCACATTTGCGCACAATGGGACCCAGACGTGATCATCATTGATATAGATTCCGAGGCAGGAGAAGATCGAAATGATGAGCCTGAGGATTCAGATGCTCCAAAGACTGGTTGGTGGACTTGAAAGTGCTCACGTGCACCATCACGGTCACTGAATCGTTTTTCACTTCAGCGCGTCCAAAACACTCAATCCGGTACACCGAACACGAAGAACCAGCTCGAAAGAGACTGCGCGGAAGTAAGTACTATCTTGTAATTTTGCTACATGAACAAACCGCTTACATTGTATCAAAAAAATAAACCAGTTCGTGGTCAGCCCATCGCATCAACATCTCGAATAAATTCGGAGAACAAGGAAAGCTCTTCAAGTCACGTTAAACGCAAGTTTGAGTTCTTTTTTCTATCTGCTCAGTGGACGTCTAACACTCAAAATTTTACAGTTTTCGCTTCCGATTCCGATTCAGATAACGGTCTTGACACGCTGCCCATTAGTCTGAAGGGAATGTAACTCTCACCGCAGACTCAGAGATGCGCTCCACGCTCTCTGACTGTGATGCCTTCAATTAAAGATGAAGAACAGAAAGTTGACTTACAAGAAGTCTTCACAGGCCTGCAGACTCGGAATCATTCATCTGCAATGTCCATACCTAATCGACCACTCTTCCGCCCTCTCATTTCAGTTGAACCAACAAGGAATGATATCTTGCGTGGTCACCCGGATGTTAATGATCCGTTGTCGCGTCCATTCCACAACCCTTGGACAACTGACTACTTCATTGGTTCCATTAAACTTTGGCTTTAATTTTGTCCCATAGAATTCGAAGCTTCCTTTGATAAATATTTTATCATAATCACTTCGCACTGGCCACAACTTGGACACTACTATGCTTGACTACAATGGGCGCCCTACTACTATGGTTTCGAAAATTTCCTTTGCTATCCCTTCACTTAGCTCTAATCCACAGTTTAATTCTCCTCGTTCCTCCATCTAATCCTCCTCCATATTACTCACCTGAAAAAAGTCGCAAAGTAAATAAAGCAATGTCAGAGGTGTGATCAGAGAACATTTTTTTACATTGTCATAAGTATACTAGTAATACATGAAGTTGCGCATATTAGGCCTTCAAACGGCTCTGAAACCACCTGAAAGTTCAGGCGGTAGAGGCAGGAGGGTGGTAGGAGACGACAAAAGGCCTTCGAACGGCTTCAAAATCACACAGGATTCTGGATCGAGGCTGGACAGGGGATGTAGGATGGCGGCGGAGGCAGGAGGGTGGTAGGAGAAGACAACAGGCCTTCGAACAGCTTCAAAATCACACTGGGCTCTGGATTGAAGCTGGATGGTGGACATAAGATGGCGGCGGAGGCAGGAGGGTGGTAGGAGATGACGACAAGGCCTTCGAACGGCTTCAAAATCACACTGGGTTCTGAAGTTCAAAATTGACTTGTTAAAAATTAGCATTGATTTGGGTCTAGGCTACATAATCTAGATAGAAAGTGAGCAAAAACAACCGTCAAAAACATGAATGTGACAGAAGGGGAAGTGGTACTCCACTACTCAGCCTCAGGGCGGTAACGGGCCATACCGGTGAAGGTACAACAATTCAGATGGTGAGTCTGAACAATGTTGGGTCTTGCAGAACCTAGCTGCTATTCGACCCTAAAGGGTTTCTGGACCAGGCTCAAGGCTCAGAGGAGAGGAAATATCATAGAAAACTACTGAGCACTCAGACTCATACTGGTAACTGGTGAAAAGATTGATTGATTATGTAAGCTACAAAAGTGCCAACATAAGGTAAGGTAAAAACAGTCTCTACAAGCCCAACCAGAAATGAATCCCTACATCTCATGGGAACTTTAAATCATGACTGTCCCCAGTCATCTACCTATGCAAACCAAAGCTAAGCTAAACTTAAGAGAACTAACCTGGGGGTCCTCAAACACCTTTTGTTTCCTTGACGCGTATGCCAGGTAAACTGCGCCAGTGAGTGAGGGTCAGGCAATGCAATAAAACGATAATCCCCAGACTTTGCTTTTAGTACTGGAGGAGCAGCGATGCTAAAGTGAGAAATGCGCGATGATGGTTGCATGGATGACAATGGGGAGTAGACGGATAGAAAGAGGCGAACGAGGGCTTCGAAATGAGTATAGGGTTGACTAGGTTTGGTGAAGAACTGAGGGAGATATGAAGGAAATGGTGACAACGCGCGAAAATAGCGAAAACAGCGAGTAGCGAGGGCGCGGGCGGGCGTATCGGAAATCTGATCGGATGGATGGAAAGCGCGGAAAAATGCGGTCAGAACGCGCCTAAGGCGATGGGCGCGCGCTCACGGGGCGACGAGATATAAAGAAAGCGCAAAAATGGAGCGAAAAAATAGGGGGGAACGCGCAAATGCGAATAGCGAGCGAATGGCTGAGCGCGCGAAGGCGCGGATATGCGCGAATGAAAGCCATGAACGAGGGCTTCAAAACGGATATAGGGTCGATGGGGTTCTGAGACGAAATGGGCTGGTGAAAGTGCGAAAAGTGCGGAGGTGTAAGAGGGAGGAGGAGGAAGGGGTATGGTGCAGGGCAACAAGGACTGGTCCTATCAAGAAGCTGATTGTGGCAATGGACAGAGCCACTGGTGGATGGTAAATTGCCAAAAGAGCTAAATGAGACAGGCCTTAGAGCACCCAGAAAACCCTTATCTCCCCTCAACTTCTCAAAAACACCAAAAACTCGATATCTCCACAACTACTGCTCCAATTTCGATGAGCCAGAGCTCAAAATGACCGGACGGACGAGGGGAATACGACCCTAAGTTTGCGAGAGATCCGCTCGAAAAACGCGTGGGAAAAACGCTTATCAATGCGCTGGGGAGGAGGAGAAGATGCTGAAAAGTGGGAATTGTGGGAGAAGCTGGTAATGAATGACTGTGGTGGGATAATAGGCGAATTTGGGGGATGATTGGAGAGCTGGAAGAGCCTAGAAACACAAGAAACCCTCGCGGTGGGCTCCAGTTGAAGGTACAACAATTCAGATGGTGAGTCTGAACAATGTGTTGGGTCTTGCAGAACCTAGCTGCTATTCGACCCTAAAGGGTTTCTGGACCAGGCTCAAGGCTCAGAGGAGAGGGAATATCATAGAAAACTACTGAGCACTCAGACTCATACTGGTAACTGGTGAAAAGATTGATTGATTATGTAAGCTACAAAAGTGCCAACATAAGGTAAGGTAAAAACAGTCTCTACAAGCCCAACCAGAAATGAATCCCTACACCGGGCATCATAGGGAGGGGGGTTGAAGCAAACCAAACAGAAAGGACGACGTACCAGTAATGACCACTTATGCAGAAGTTCGAAAGTTAGATTCGTTCATATGGAAAGCGGGAGTGATCAGCTTCGGCGAGAGTGATCAGCTAGACTAAAAAGGCATTTGTTTGGCTCTTCTCCTGCCAGACCCCCAATCACCCACTGAACGCGATGAAGGATTTACCGACTACACTCATAAATGTGGCTGTGCGTACAGAATGAGGTTAAGACATTGTATTGACGTGGTGCCTAAGATTTCTTGCCTTGCAAATTTGACATGAGAAATCCATCACTCGCACATAGACTTGCATCAAATGGTGATATCAAAGGCCCTTGCTTGTTCCGACGAGCCTCTAGTAGCACTAATATTTGAATCTGACGGTTCAGAAATTTAAATCCAAACCCCCCAAAAAATCCACCATCATCATGTATGCTGCAGAGTTCACCACAAATGCTGACCAGCACTATTGCGAGTATGCCAACTGTTTTAGTGGTCATCCTGGCACTGTACTTGCTATCACCTATATTGAGCACAAAGATCCGAGCAAGCCCGGTAAATGGCTTTGTGAAAAATGCAGCCGATACCAGCGCTCCAAGTTCACTACCAAGAAAATAAGTGATGCAGGTAAAATAATTGCTTGGCGTGCAGACTTTGTCACATTACAGTCTGACAATAATTTTCTTTAGTAATTCCAAATACCTCGAAGCATGGTTTCAGCCAGTCTGAATATGATGGTGCTGCAGTTCACAAGCAGACTGCAGAGGCGCAGCGTGGAAGTGAGTTGCCCAGTACAGTTGCATTTTATATTGAATACAAACCTTCAGTTATTTTTGTAGAATCCCAACTTCCTGTTCGTGCAGTGGGGCTTAGTGTATCATGTGGGATGCCTCCACCTGCATTCATCCCAGGTCCCGTTCACCCGAGGCGCGCCTCAGCAAATCATCAATTTGTTCCTTTACCCAACTGGCCTGCAGCTCCTGGCCCCTCAGACATCCGCCATGCAAATCCATTAGGGCCCAACATATCTATTTATGGCCGGGACACTCAGTTTATTGTGTACTCAGACCTTCTTCGAACTCTGCCACTCAGGCCTGGTTATCAAGATGCGCATAAAATTTATGAAGAGATGCGAGACCGGCTTGCTCGACAGGCCTATGCTTTGAGTGTTCCCGAAGTGGTATGTGTCAAGGCATACCTTGCAGTGATGATTCCACGGGCTAAAAAACCAACTCTAATATCTGTAAGTGTTGCTCTCTACAATTCCAAATTCAACTTCACCAACTTTGCTGAATCTTCTATAGGATATAGTCGAGTCGATCAGCAATATCCCTTACCGTATTGGTGCCAATGACCTTAAAACTTCGGTGTATCTCACCCTACTTCCCATGTTCATCAAGTGGTCCATGGGTCTTACTTTTACGTTTGAAGAGGCACGTTTGCGTCTTGTTAGTAGTTTCGAGGAGATTCTTCCCCGTCCATCTGGAGAAGACATCAATGCCATAGCATCCCACTTCCTCAAGACCAGGAACACGAAGCAGCAGTTCAACGCTGGCAAGGGGATCGAACTTCACCTCATTATTCCACATACAAAGTTCCTTGCCGCTGAGCAAAGGCGAAATGGTGAGGAAGTAGCTGAGTCCAAGTCTCGCGATGTTCGTTTTCAACATGGACTATTGGTACCTTGCATGACTGACAGCATACATCAACCAGGATACACCTCGCGCAACAGCAGCAAGTTCATCTGACATCCAACATCTTTCAAGTCCTGCATTAGTACTATCTGCGGTGTCCCCATCAAAAAATTTGCAAAATGGCGTCCAATGTTCGCCTCACCCTGTCAAGCGCAAATTATCATCGGTCAGTCATTCTTTCGAACTCTAGTACCAGCCTTATGCTCATTAGCATCGCACACAGCCTCCTGTCCCATCCACGCCCCCTCGAAAGCCTCGGACCTTGGATGCTGCAGTATCTCCGGATGTTAGCGCACTTCGCCGTGCACTTCAAGCGCAAGCTATTCCCATATCCCAACCAAACTTACCCTTTCTCACTCTTCGCACGTTCAAGGCACTACTGCGGATAATCCCCCCAATATCACTCTCTGCTCTGATTACTGATCCAACCACTTCTGACATAGTAACAAATACTACTGCCCCCCCGATGCAGGCTACTCTTTTTTTCGATCCACGAAGCAAACCGAAGTATGGAGCATTCAAAGCAGCACAATTCGGCTTTCTAGACAAAGCTATCCTTGGACCGTCTGGATCTGATTCAACTCGCATCTGCTTAAAGCAGTGCTACTACCAGACCGACAAATCCAAGCGGTTTCCTTATCCCGATTCTCGGCAACTACAGCTGCTGCAGCCAGAGATTAGATGCAGCATATGGGCAGGAGCACTCATGGACCGGGTTCAGCAATATATTGCCACAGAACTAGTGACTCGCAGCACACCTCCCTTCAAGATTCCAAATATCCGCTTCGTGCATATTGCTCTTGCCACTATCGAGGACGCTGGTGTTACAAAAACATATCTAATTGAAGAGTTCATTGACGAGTCCACGCAAGGGAAATTCACAAAGTATATATCCAATGACTCGCCTTCCCCACTGCCACACCTTGATGCCAATTCAAGTGAAATTGCCCAGTACCTGTCATTTGCACAACACGTCCAATACATCAAGACCAAGAAACTTGCTTACGTTGCAGATTTTCAAGGCTCGTCTTTATTTTGGATATCTACACATAGCTTATTCGTTCTCGACAGGTGGAAGGAATCTTTTAACTGATCCTCAAATTATGACTTCTCCGTAAATCGACATCCCTACTACTATCCTTTTCAATGAGCGGCTGACAGCAATTATCAGTGATCTTTCCGGACACCTGTTCGCAGATGGCAACTTGGCATCTGCATTTTCATCTTTTGCGGAGAAACATCAGTGCAACATGTTTTGCGAATTTTTCAAATTGCCATGGGACTGGTCTCGTCCAATACCCCCATTGTTCCATAAGACACCAGAAGAAGTTGCTGACAGCGAGAGAGACTCAGAGTCTGATGACGAAAGTGATGACTTTGGTGAAAAGAGCATGGTTCTGGGAACTCGCGATGATATTTCAAAAGACTAGTTACTTTGGCATTCCTGTCGTAGACACACGGTCGGCAAACTACTTCTTTGAACGACCCCCCCTACTCTCGACTCAGCCCAGATCTGCTCCATGTCCTACAGCAGCTAGGACAGCAGGTGCATGCGTGTCCACAAATTTGGGAAGATAGTCCTGCAAGAAACTCAGGCCAAGAGTAGATGACGTGAGTGCGGACGAAGACAGAGTTGGCACTGCCTCTGCCACATGGGCCTTTGAGGATGTCATACTAGGAACGACAGATAGTGAATTGGTGCTTCCTTCAAGAGACATAAGGGAAGAAGTCGGACGAAGGATGACATCCTTGGAAAGCTTTAGCTTCTCCGAAAAGGAAGATGTGCTGCGGAACCCAGATGTAGAGGTCTCCTGAAAGATAGAAACCGATGTGGGGTCTGGGTTGAATACTGACAAGGCGAAGTCTTTCAGAGAAGAGTGGAGTGATATTGCTGTCGACTCGGTCTTTGCTGGAATTGATTCGTGCGAGCGATTGATGACAGGGTAGAGGAGTGCCCAAAGGAATGGCGTTGAAGCGGCAGGACTGTCTATGGCGCAAGGAGCAGGGACAAGGACAGGAAGGCCTCCTGCGCGGAATGACGAGTTGCGTCCTCAGACTGGAGACTGTCTATGGCGCAAGGAGCAGGGACAAGGACAGGAAGTGTGACCTGACGCTGGTAGAAGCCGGTGGTGTAGGCGTTGGCGCTGGCGAAGTAGTGGGCGCAGTATGGGCGCGGGTGACGTGGCGCTTGCAAGTGGTGGTGACGCGCTGGGCCGTTCTATGGCGAGGCCCGGTATGAGGCTGCTTACCTCCTCAACGAATCGTCTTGCTTCCACTTCCTCCCGCTGCTCATTTTCCTCTTCTCTCCTCATTCCTCCTTTCTCCTCCTCCCTTCTCTTCATCTCCTTGCCGTACTCGTTCCTCTTGCGTCCGTTCGTTGTCCGCGTCCATTCGAGCCACGTCAGCATTCGCTGACGTGTGCTGGGCGTTCGCGCATAGTACCGGCGATGGTGGTTCGAATGGCGAGGGCGCGACAGAAGGTGCCAGTGACGTGGCGTTTGGTGGTTCGCATGGTGGTGGTGATGGGTGCCGGCTGAGGACACGCGTTAGCGTGTCTGATGGCGTCAAGATGGGTGGCGCGTGTGCTGACGAAAAGGAGTGAACGAAGGAACAAGAGCGTGATGGACTTACCAATGATTCAACCGGGCCATCAAGCTTAGGGTTAGGGTTGGGAGTTTGCACCTGCACGAATTTTGGGGGGGCAAGTTGGAGAACTTGTACGTCTCACAGTACTAGTACAACTTGCTACTCCCGAACCATTGGCGTCCGTGCCAGCTTCCAAGCCGCACTGTATGTATCGCCTCCAGTTCGGAGCTGAACAAGTCGTACATTCATACATGTACATAGATGGTACTAAGTCTTTTCGCCAGTCCCAGCGGAGTTTAAAGCTTCCGTGGGAGATTTAGCTTGAGCTGGACTCACCTCGACAGCGGCAGCACTACAGTGGAGAGATGCTGACAACCTTAATGTATTACTAAAAGTATATCTAGGCATTTCTGCTACAGTCTCTTCTGCTGTCAGACTCAGACTCAGAATCCGTGAACTCTGCGAACTCTGGTTGATCTTCATCATCCTGATCCTCCCCTTGTGATCCCCAGTCCTGAACACCGTGAAGTGCTTGTGTTGGCGGGTTCACCATGCCTCCCATATACTGATAGCCAGCCGGTCCTACTAAGCCAGCATTTTGAGGGAGGTCCTGCAAGCTCGGAAGCAATAGAACATCATCATCTTCAGGTTCCGTAACTCCCTGTGAAAGCAGGACTGTCAGGTCATCTTCACCTTCAATTGCAAGGAACTGCGCCAGTAACATCTGATATACATTCCAGAACGAATCCGGCGATACTTGCGGTTTGCCGAGTGAGGTATAGAGATATTGTGCGCGTTGCTCAAATGAAGGTGGGACAAGATCGAAGACAGGATGATCAGAGGGAGCATAAATTGCTTCGACCTCATCAAAGAGCGCACTTGGCACTGGAACCTTGAGAAGAGTAAGTAGTGTTGAGCTGCAGTCATGGACGACATACTTTGAAGTCAAGTGAATTGAATTCGTGAGGTTTCGCACGAATGATTGCTGGAATGCCGTGAGGAAGAATCTTATTTTTGTCCCTGCGGGGAGCGTTATGGTTTCTACGATGAGCCCATGCATCAAGCTCAGCCTGGAGCCATGGAATTGCAAGCCAGCGGAACACGTAGCTAGATAGTAGATGGAGATTGTCAGTGAATACATATGCAAGGAAGTGATGCATACTTTTGCAGAGTGTTGTGAATGTCATATAGTCCCCTAGTGACACCTTCCTCCAGGATATTCTCGAAACCTGGAGCAAAGTCCCTGCGAAGCACAGACCACATGATTTCGGGCTTGATGTTCTGGTGCTTTCGCATCCAGTGGTGCTGAAGTGTTCCGTTGAGTGCTGGATCTAGGCGGTGCCGAATCATTGTTTGTGCATTGGCAACAGCAAAATTTTCGGAGCCTGGATCGCTCTGAGTGATCAAAGGTACAGCTGAGATCACAAAAAAAAAGACATGATCAATGTCCGATCAATGTGAGGGGCTTGGTGACATACCTCCAAGTTTTCGGCAACAGTCAAGGTAGTATTTAGCAATAAGGCGTGGATTCTTGTTGGTCCACCAAACTTTCAGCCAATTAATCCAGCCGGTGAATGGATCGAGGCTGATATGCAGCCATAGCCCAAAGCGCAGCCATTTGTCATGCTGGTCTTGGGGCCAGACATCATTAACCCCCGCACACCAAAAACGCCTCCGTTTGAGACGTCCACGACGCCTAGCTTCCACAGCAGTTGGCTCTGTGATCTTGAGAAGCTTGGCAATCAGTTCGCTGTTCAAACATTAATTTATAGTGAACAGTACTAGCAAGTAGACAGCAACTCACCGGGGTACGTGAAAGCTGAACTGCTGGCGCAGGTCTCGTCTGATGGCCTCGGCACCTCGGTGGGGAAATCGTTGTCGAATCTCCCGGACATGCTGTTCAATGGACTCGAGAGTATGTTGTTGTTGCCTGGTCCGTTTCCAGCCCCAGCTATTTCGCATCCGACGAAAGCTGACAACGCTAGCATGATAAATTAGTTGAAGTAGTTGCACTGGACATATGTAAGACACGAACCTGAGTCCATATTCCTCCTGGTCATAGTGGTCTTTGAGGTGGTGCACGATGTCAACATCACTCATGTTGAGCTTGAAATAAAACTGAGCCAGATCTTGTATTTCCCTGGCAGGAGCTATGCTCGCTCAAAAATAAGTGAAACTGGCAGTGATTCAGGCTTAACACTCACGACATGGCTTATGCTGGTTGGTGCGCCGAGAACGATCAGTCATAATGTTGGGAGCACAATCCTGCACTCGTCAACTTGAACGTTCGAGTTGTTTTGAATTCCGTCACAGATTGCGCTGTCATTGCATTAAGGTACGATCAGCACCTGATTTACTATCTGTAACCATTGGAGGACTCATAATTTGACAAGCAATACATCTTGAATATATCACTAGAAACATTAATATTAAGTCTCTCTCAAGCAGTGGTTGGGGGTCTGACAGGTAAAAGCCAAACAAACACGCTTAGCGAAGCTGTTACGAAGCTGATCACTCCCGCTTTCCATACGTTCGCGGGAACAACCGGAGCAAGGTTATCAGTCGGCAACGCCGGCCCCTAGTATGTGAATGCATGACTGTGTGTGCGTGTGACGTGTGTCTGTATGTGTATTTCATGTGTTTGAATAGTTGAACGAATCCAGCGCCATAAATTTCATTTGGCCCATGTGCACAGACTTCAGTAGCAGTGTCGCAAAATTTCCGTTGTTTTACATAGAAAAAACATTGGTTCCGCATATAGTTACACTTGAACTGTACATGACCTGAAACATCATATTCTGCAGGTAATTACCGCAAACTTGAAACTCTTTACATGTCTGCACAGTTACAGTATCTCTAACGTCTTAACGTCCATACCGTGAACAGAAGTGACGTCTTTGACTTGTGCAATAATGTCACAGTCTGACGCAATTCTCTTGTATTCTTCACCGCGTTGCTGCGCTAGCAAAAATGCGGCAAAAGGTTGTCCAAGACGAAACAGTAATCGTAACGCACGCGAGTCAGACTCCGGACGATCCGACCACTGTTCTCCATGGGATGAATGTGATGAATGTGATGACTGTGATTCAGAGTCACACCATTTATCCACGCTCTGCATCTCGTCTGGAAGGTCAGGCAGCTCGAGGAGATAACGATACCAGGGACGGACGAGTAAGAAGGATTGTCGAGTGGGTCTGCTTCGTGAGAACTGAGTCAACCTATCCTCCGTGGTGATCATCAGGTCACAAAGTCCGTCTGCCTTGACCCCATAGCTGATGGTCTCCTCGTGTATACCGACTCTCCGTCTGAGTTCTGTGACACGGAATGTGATGCATGGCAGATACAGTCTGCGGTACGCGAAACGAGGCGAGCTCATGTTGTAAAGTTGGTCGTAAATTTGCAATGCCAAATGCTCAGCCCCAATGTGTCGGAGTGAGGAGATCGATGTTTGAATTTCATCCTCGGACAGAGATGGCAGGGTGCATGGCGGAGCTTCGTATGAAGTGAGGTCAGCCGGCAGACAGCTATTGAACTCGGATGGTCGTCCGACCCAGTCCAGGGCACTGATGTCGCCCGACTGAGCCACGATCTCCTGCAAGAGTCTCCCAAGTGCATTTTGCTTCTTCTCCCCATAAATGACAGGTAGATGGACGCCGAAGATACCAAACAGTGAGTATGCGACATCTTCCTGAAGCGTGGTGACACGCGCCGACGCCCATTGGAGTGTCTCCCGGACATTGCTCATCCCCGGACGGAATGTGATGAGGTCTCGTGCATCTATGCCTGTCGCATTCTCCAACTCCCGCATGATCGCGGGAGACTCCTTGTGGTTGGGAGAGCGGTCGTTGAGATACGGGGTCCAATCACTTTGGTAGAAGTGAATGACTTTCGGGGCGAAGAATTCCGGTAGGGTCCATCCTCGCATGTTCCATTCACTCTTTGCCAGTGCGCCCGGTTTTGACGAAGGCGGAACATCCGAGAGATAAACAATTGTAAGTGCTGAATGGCGATACCAGACAAACATGCTGTTGACCGATTCTTGGATCTCGGTATTGCTTCGTTTGTCGATACAGCATGTATCAATCCACCCCCATCGGTATCCCGCAGTACGAGCAGTTTTACAGAATGACTGCAACTTCGCGACGCCGAAAACGGGAGTCAACTTGTACACAACCTTGTCCTGGATGTCGTGCAGCAACGCCTCCTCCTCTTCCCACCTATGTGATAGCATGACATAGCGGAAGTACACCGCCACCACTCCTCGGATGCGCACTGCGTGGAATTCTGTATGCTTCGTTGTGGACGACAGAAGCTCCTTGCACTCCACGCTTGTCTGGAAGGCATTTATCTGTGCATTTCGATCGCATAAACGACCAGTGGATGTGTCAAGTAGACGAAGTGGGGCGTCTTCAAGTTCTACAAAAATGGCCATCCTAATCATATTCTTGACCTCTGATGGACTGACATATTGTTCGCGCAGCTCTGTGGAAACGTTCAACCGTCTGGAGGTATATGTGTTTTTCGTGGCTTACCTTGTAACTGAGTGTCGGCAGAATTGTCCAACTTGGATAGCATGACTTGGAAAGCTTCGATGGCTTCATCATAGTGTTGTGCACCATGCATCGCCGCATGCTTTAACTGATATCCGAGATAAGAGGAAGGGTTGAGTTCGATAACCTAGGTAAATGAACATAAGCTATAGAGTAACAGATACGATAGTACCTTTTGCGCATCGAGGAGTGCATCCTCCCATAGCTCGTCTTCCAACCTGGCCTTACTACGGTGTGCAACGATAGCCTCGGTTGAAAAATCCAAGTCGATTGCGGCCGAGTATACCTCAATAGCTTCGTCGTAATTCTTCGCTTCAAGTGCATCATCTGCGCGTGCTATAAGGGCAGCATCTCTGTCGACAGCATAGAGTGCACTACATTTTTGCTTGAAAACTATGTTAAATGCAGGTAAGAACTGTAGTCTAGTGATATGACTGAATACTTGCCAGTGGACCAATCAAGGCAGCTAGCCTTGGTCGCTTCGTCGCTCATATCCATCATATATCGATACGATTCATGGGCTTCTCGAGGCATACCTGCCCGGAGGAGCGCATCGCACCGTCTCTGGCTTGCAATTTGCCACAGTTCCTTGAGGTTCCATCCAAAGAGCTAGACAGATCGCGGAGTTGAACATCAAGTTTTTCGGTTGCATTGTATCAACATACCACGACAAAGTCCTCATATGTAGAATGAATAGCTGACTGAGGGGTGGAAGCGATGGTATTGATAATGATAGCGAAGTGTTCATCAGCTTCGTTTTCATAGGCACCATCAAAGGCATTTATCCCCAGTTGGAGACATAGGTATGCCTGATATTGAAAGTTCAAAAAGTTCAGTGGCAACGACCGTGAGTCTGAGAGTGCACGACACTCACTTCCACGATATTACAGACAGGAATGTCTGCCTTGGGACAAACATTAGCCAACCTTTGGATGTGCATGATGGCGTGCTCGTGTTGATTTGCATTGAAATAAGCAATTGCCTGAACTTAATGAAGCAAGGTGAAACATGGGAAAATATCGACGCGCCTTGATCAGCAGGAGGAGGATATGAGTAGCCTTTGAATATTCGTTCGTAAACATGGACGCGAGGTCAAATGCATCCATCGCGTCCTGGGCTTGCATTTTTGCGCAGAGGGCGATACCCTTGGAAATATAGCCTGACAAGGAATCCTGAATGCCGATGGACTATGCCACCATCAAAGTGAGTTAGCCTTAAGGGATCGTGATGGGAGAGTGTATATCACCTTGAGTGCATCATCAAGCGCATGGTCCCAGTCGGCTTTTCGCGCCCTAACAAATGAGCGATTGGCATAGGCGTGATGATCATTGCAGTCAGCGTCAATCCGTTGCGTTAGCAGCGCTTCAGCAGCGTGCAAGTCCCCAGTTATACATGCATTGCGGGTTGCTGTGTTCATAACGAGGATCTGTGTAAACCATGTTTACATTCCACGATAAAAGCCGATAGTAAAAACATACCTTGGAATCGACCAAAGAGTCTTCCAACATTGGCGAATGCCGATCCAATAACTTCCTATCTTTACCTTCACCATGGATATGCTTGCCATACGTGGAGTAAGTGTCAGAGTACACGCCATCAGAGTGCTTGAAAATGGCGATGGTTCGTCGATCCAGCAAGCGCTGGAGTCGGGGGTGGTCCGTGGACGCAGAGGCTCCGAAGCTATCTGTGGGGTCCCCAGTAATAGCGTTGATCACAGTATGGCCCTTCAAGGGATCACCGACTTGCTCCCACGTTGATGTATCCCACTCCTGTATGGTGGGATCTGGATTAGAGCCTGAGAGCAACCGTGTACCATCAGGTGTCCACGCAAGTGAATAATTCCAGGTTGGATTGGACACAGCGTCACTCTCTAACTGTGAGATGCATTCCCTCTTGCCTGTAGTCCATATTTGAACATCCCAGGATGTTGCGATGGCGAGATATTCTCCAGACGGGGAATGCCGAACACAATGAACACAATCACTACAATCGATTGCATTCCCTTGCATCTGCCATGTTTCTGTGCTCCAGAGCCCTGTCGTGGTGTCCCATGAACCACTCGCTAGTACTGGGCCGGTTGGAGAAAAGTCCAGCGACACGATTTGTTTGGAGTGGAATTTGAGAGGTTGAGTGAGAGATTCACCGGTATTGCCGTCCCACGCAATGAGCTCTCCGTTAGTATCACCGCTTGCTATCAACTGCCCATCTCCCGATACTGCCACTGCCCCCACCAAGGCACGATGCCCCTCCATTTTCTTCAACATAACACCAGTCTTCAAGTCCCACAAACAAAGCGTACGATCTCCCAAGCCAGTCACCATACGTCGTCTATCGGGGAAGACTGCAGCTACAGATACAGCACATTCGCGAGTATCGGGGACTGCGGTTGCAGATACGGCGCATTCACGAGCTTCGAAAGCTCCCACAGGTATGGTAATCAGAACGAACGGCTGTACTCCTTCTGCCATTCAGTCGGATATTGATGGTGTTGAGCACCGTTGAAGTAGGCTTGCTGTGAGCAAGTGGATGTCTTGCTCCACGTTACACACAATCATTCTCGTCCGTAGTAATTCCCGTGTCTTATCAGACGCTCAAGGGTGATCATTCCAAACACATCGGGGTGAACGATATTTAAAAGAGGTTTATATGTTGTACAAAATGTGAAGACAATATTTAATATTTAAACTGACATAAAGATGGGTGCACGACTTCAAATTTTGGTGGTGTTTTGTGTGTCATCCAAAATATCAAATATTCACAACCATATTCCCACAGACAATATGTCAACAAATATAATAAATATAATCAGATTTTCCATGTCTGCTTCAATTTAAAGTTTGATTCTTACATAAAACTTTGGAGAAAACTTGAAGTTTTGCCAAAGCTTGACATTTAAATCGAGTTTTAATGTCATGTCATCTGTAAAACTTCAAGTTTTCTCCAAAGTTTTACATGGAAATTGAACTTTAAGTTGAAGCAGACATGAAAAATCTGACTATATTTCTTATGTTTGTTGACATATTGTCTGTGGGAATATGGTTGTGAATATTTGATATTTTGGATTACACACAAAACACCACCAAAATTTGAAGTCGTGCACCCATCTTTATGTTAGTTTAAATATTAAATATTGTCTTCACATTTTGTACAACATATAAACCTCTTTTAAATATCGTTCACCCCGATGTGAAAATAGATCGAAGGAAGGCGTGCCGCGATGCCGGGTATCATTTCGTCACCGTTTGACATTCAACAAGGGTCTGCCAATTGCTGAAATTGTTCAGCAGGACCGAGTTCCTTACTCACCAATGACTCGGATACCCATGTTTGTGGTACCAGCCAGCCAACATGGGACTCCCCTCCGAGTTCGTGGTCGACGTATGGCTCGTACTAGTCATGGGGTATCTTTCCATCTTGGACATCATGATGCTTGTCAGTGTGAGTCTACGGCAGATTACACTTCATTCGCACTCGGATATGTCCCGCTGTATCCACGACCTTTCAGAGCAAGATGTGCTGGCTCCCCTTCCTAGACCAAGACGGTCCGTATAAATCATCTCGCACTGATAATATCATGCTACTACGAATCAGGTGCAATGATGGGTGCGCCGTATCGTCAGCATCCTAATTCCTTATACTTGTTGTCTGTTTTGAAAGTCGAACGGCGCCGTAAGGAAGGTCTACCAGTTCAGGGATAGGAAACCCTCGATTACGCACTAATTATCTATTACTACTATACTATTGCACCAATAATCTATAGTATATCTTACCAAAACATGGCTCCTTCATTCTATTTCACAGGGACGCAGGAGTCATCAATGCTTCCTGTATCTTCGCCTCCTCCTGCGTCCATGATGGACGGGCGATCCTGTATGCATCTCCAACCCGGGCATATGAGATGTCTCCCAAACACGCGACGGGTCTGAACTTTGCGAGGTCGATGACGCCTTTGTCTGTGAGCACATCTTTGCGGGCGTGGATGTACTTGACGTGCGCGAGGATGAGCGTGCCGGTGTGCTCGCCTGTGACTGGGTGAGTGATATCTATTGATTGGTAGAGCTGTTGGGAGGCGACGTTGTCAGCGAACGAGCGGGCTTGGCATGAAATGAAATTACCTCGCATTCCATGCTAAAAGCGCTTTCCTTGATGCGGGAGGCTTTTATTTGCACCTGAGCACGTCGTCAGCGCATGTATCGTATCATGAACGTGCACGCGTACGCATTTCTCCTTTGTCAGACCACTGAGAGTCCACTCGTCGAAGCCGGGAGGAGTGTTTATAGCAGTTGCATTTGCATTCTCGACGAATGCCTCGCTGATGATGTTCACGGTGAATCCTTGGCCGTTCTTCACGTTCGTGACCGTGTCTTTAAGGCGGCCCGCCGCAGGGTTGTTGTTGATTGCGAATGAGATGACAGGCGGGTAGTTCGTGACCTATTGCAAGAGGTTATTGAATCATTATGTAAAGAGACATCATCTTGTTTGTTGTATTGCTCACTGTGTTAAACCAACTGGTAGACGCAACCCATGTAAGCATATGAAACACGTTACAAACTGGAAGCGTGTCTTACCTGAACGGTGCCAGGTTCTCGATGCCATCCTCGCTGATTGTGGACACGCATGCGATGGGGCATGGTACGACACCTGAAAGCAAGAGCTTGTACAACTCACTGTCGATCGCGGTCACGATTGCGGCTGAACAGCAGGTCGAGGGTACGTACATCTTGTCCGTTTCTGACGTGTTATAAACTTTCCACCCTGCAGATTCGCCTGCAATCCAGTCTTTACCAGCAGGAGTGATGTCGACTCTCTGACCATACGTCCAGGATGGATTGGGGGATTGGGTGTAGATGGAGTAGGTGGTGGAATCGAATGCAGGGATGGACATGGTGGGGTAGCTGGATGAATAGAGCGAGTCTGACCCTGGATTTATAGTGACATGGTTTCAAATAACGAGGCCAGTCTTCACAAATAAGAGGCCGATAGCGTATGGGCTGACTACTTGGCTTACTACGCTGTTTGATAAGCACGCACGCGGTAATCTGACTACTTAGCTTACTACCGCCACTCGGTCACGCCAGTCCCCGACTCCCCAGGAAATGAATTATGGAATTTCACACATTCAATTGCTTCGTTGTCGTGGGGCACGGGGGCATGGCAGGGAGGACGATTAAGCGCGTGCCCCGGGGCACGCAGGCTTGGCACTGACTCCAGAGGGCGCGCTCGTCGTGGTCGGCGATGTGCGGAGGTCTATGGGGAGCGAGGAACCCGGCGTGAACGGAGATGAGCGCGTGGGGTAGCTGGATTAGACATCCGAGCAATATACTATCGAATTGGGTAAGCGTGAAACGTGTGCCGTCATCGTGAAAACAACTAAAATCGCACTGCCATGAGTCCACCAGGACACAATTTTTCATGGGGCACTGTCCTGCAGCGAAAAGAAGGGGCTCCTGCCAGAAACGGCGTGCCCCATGGGAGGCCAAAATTCCTGGACTCTCATAGAGCACGCACTTTCATCCGAAAATCGAAGGCAGGGACCAGTTTTTGGAGAAAACAAGTCAGGAACAAAATGATTGGTCTAAAACCTTGGTATTGTAACCATGAGAATGATAGAGGTACTCGAGCTTTGCAGCGTCTGAGTGCCTCGTGTCCTGGGCGTCTAATGATGCAGGTTGAGGCTGTGAAGAAGCACAAAAAGGCCAGGTATACGCACCTCTAAAACTTGGATCAAGACACCCACAAGCTCCCCGGCAAGTCGTGCTCAACAACATCCACCTCGAGCAGAATGACGGACTTAATAGAACAACTTGCCATTCGAATCACCACCCCCGATCAAACATTTGAACTTTGAAGGACATGAAAATAGTATCTGTGCAGCTGCGATGGACGCTGTATGGCGACGGCCTCGTACAACAGACGCTTCATCTGTGGGACTTAGAAGATGGTGTTGTATTGAAGATAATGGAGGTGCATCGCTCCGGTGTACGAGAAGTTAAGTATGATGGATGACATCGATGATTGGTGACGGTTCAGTTTCCGTGGGTATTTTTCAAAGTCCGTCTGTTTATTCATGACATATTTGCTAGATCTTTTTTGCATACCTATGTACGCTGTCACAGGCTGGCCAGTTGTTTCTATTTTCTCGGTGTGTGTATTGTGCATTCTATGGTGTCTCACTGTGTCAACCTCCCTCGTTTCAGTAGATGGCAGAGTCTTGCGTCCAGACAGTAATATTCAATTGATAACCCAAGCCTGATCTATGCACCAGAGAATACGCCGGATTACAACTACACTAGATTACAGCCTGCCACTGCATACGAATAATCGTGTATGCTCTATTGCAAACGAACTATGTACTTAGTTGCTTTCAGGACGCGGTTTCGCAATAGCCACGAATCTAAACAACCGGATGTGTTACTCAACGCGGTCCAAGCGCACATGTTGGCTCTAATGTAGACACACGATATCGTCCTCTGCATGTCAAATTTTGAAATCTTGTATCTGCGAGTGTCATTTCCAGGGTATATATGATATACGAGGCTATGATAATGTGATCGTCAGCGTGTTATAAAAACCATTCAGCTACAATATGTCTAGGGTCCTGATGTTCATGATGTCAATCGAAGCCGGGTTTTTCACCTGCGCAATGATATATTGGTCCGACGCGACCCTCTTGTATTCTCCAACGTGTTGCTGCGCTACCAAAAGTGCGCGGAAAGCCTGCCCAAGGTGAACTATCAAACGCAATGATCGTGAGTGAACATCCGAGTCAACTGACAACTCCTCTTCTCCATGTGAGTTGATGGACGACTCGTCAGCGCCGTCCAATTCAGACTGGGACTCGGACCAATCCCCTACGCTCTCCCCTTCGTCTGCAAAGGTGAGCTGCTCTGAAAAATCAGGCAGCCCGAGGAGACGACGGTCCCATGGACGGACAAGAAAGAACGTCTGCTGAGTGGGCCTTGCGCGCGAGAATTGAATTAGGGTCTCGTCTGTGATGATCAGCAAGTCTTGAAGCCCATCTGCTTTCACTCCATACGTGGAATGAGCAGTGGGACCCCGCCTTCGTTTGACTTCCGTGACACGGAATGCGATGCAAGGCAGACGGAGTCTGCAGTTGGCGAAGAGGGGAGCATTCATGTTCTCGAGCATGTTATACAACTTCGAAGCTGAATCCACAGGCACAATGTTTCGCAACGAAGAGACCGCTGTCTGAATCTCATCTTCAGACAATGATGGTAGGGAGCATGGCGGGGCCGCATATGAGATGATGTCGGCCGGAAGGCAACTATTGAACTCGGACGATTGTCCGACCCAGTCCAGCGAAGTGATGTCGCCCGATCTAGCCACGATCTCTTGCAGGAGCCTCCCGAGCGCATTTTGCTTCTTCTCGCCATAGATTACAGGCAGGTGGACGCCGAAGATACCAAACAACGAGTACGCAATGTCTTCCTGCATTGTGGTGACACGTTTTGATGCCCATCGCAGTTTCTCTCGAGCGTCTCTCATCCCTGGACGGAAGGAGATCAGGGCCTGTGCATCTATTCCCGTCGCACCCTCCAACTCCTTCATGATTGCTGGGGACTCTTTGTGGTTGGGAGAGCGATCGTCCTGATATAATGACCAGTCCTTCTGATAAAATATAACGACTTTCGGAGCGACAAGTTCTTGAAAGGTCCATCCTCGCTCGTTCCAAACACTACTCGCCAGTGTGCCGGACTGGGATGAAGTAAGGACATCGGATAGGTAGACTATGGTGAGCGCTGAGTGGCTGTACCAGACGAACATGGAATTGACCGATTCTTGAAGCTCGACGTTGTTGCTTTTATCGATGCAGCATGTGTCCATCCACGCCCAGAAATATCCCGCATCACGAGCGATTTTGCAGAACGACTGCAGTTTCGCGGTGCCATTAAGTCCATCCAGCTCGTACACCACTTTGTCCTGGATGTGGTGCAGCAGCGCCTCCGTCTCTTCCCACCTATGCGATAGCAAAACGCTCCGGAAGTGCATCGCCACCACCTCCTTGATGCATTCCATCTGGAGATCCGAACGCTTCGTGATGGATGACAAAAGCTCCTTGTATTCTGGACTTGTTTTGAAGGAGTTCAGTTGTGCTTCTCGGTCGCACAGAATCCCCGTAGAGGTGTTGAGCAGACGAAGGGGGGCATTGCTGAGTTCAATCCAAACCGCTCTTCGAATAGTATCTTCTGCTTCCGATGGACAGACGTACTGCTGATGCAGATCTGCAGAACAAAATAGGCATTTCGAGAGGAGGTAGCAATGTTCCATGGCTTACCTCGTATCTGAGCTTCGGGAGCATCGTCCAACTTGGACAACATGATTGTGAAGGCCTCGATGGCTTCATCGTGACGATGCGCGCCACGCAGCGCTAAGTGTGACAACTGGTGCCCAATATGAGACGAAGGATTGAGTTCAGTGACCTATGCATCGCCGAAGTCAACATGGGCTGAGAAAACGTGGATGCCATCGCACATTTCGCGCGTCGAGGAGCGCATCTTCCCACAGCATTTTACTTAACTTTGCCTCGCTGCGATTTGCAAAGACGACATCGGATGCATAATCCAGGTCGATCGCCATCAAGTATAGATCAATAGCCTTGTCGTAATCGCTTGCAGCGAAGGCAGTATTTCCGTTGGCAGCGCAGAGTGCGCTACATTGCTGTTTGAAATCTGAGAAGAATACAGGTGAGGATTGTCGCCTGCACGACATTACGGGTTCTAGACTCGCCGTTGGACCAATCAAGGCAGTCGGCTTTGATCATTTCGTCACTTGAAGTCATTATGTGTTGGTATGATTTCACGGCGTCTTGAAGTTTACCCGCCCGAAGGAGTGCATCACAGAGTCTATGGTGTGCTGTTTGCCACAACGACTTCAGGTCCCAGCCAAAGAGCTGAACAAAAGATTCAGTTATGAAAAGCGTCATATAGGCATCATCTTGACGTACCACCACCAAATCTTCATATACTTCATGAATGTCCGATTTCGATGATGAATTGCGAGAGTCGAGAGCGGCAGTGATATAGTCGGTGGCTTCGTCGTAGCGTGCGCCATCCAAGGCTTTGATCCCGAGTTGAACGTGTAGATATGCCTAATGTGCGAGTTGTAAAGATGAGGGTTGATGCATATGACCAAGCATGGATGACACTTACTTGCACGATATCATGTACGAGAGCATCGGTATTCGGACAACCGGTAGCGAGCTCTGTGAGGAGCAGGTTTGCCTCGTCATGTTGATCTGCATTGAAGAGCGCGATGGCCTGAAATACGTGATGAAGGGAAGAGTATGCGAGGCAAATGTACCATACCTTGATCAATAGCAGAAAATGAGTAATTTCCGAATCCTGGTCCGTGTACATGGATGCAACATCAAATGCTGCCCTCGCGTCCAGCACGAGGCCTTTTCCACAGAGGGCAATGCCCTTGGAGATATACCCCGTCAATGAGGGCTGAATGCTGATGGACTATGTCACCGTCGAGTTAGCCCTGTATAAGGCGGCGATGATTCTCACCTTGATCGCGTCCAGAAGGGCACGGTCCCAGTCGTATTTTCGTGCCATGACGAATGACCGATGGGCGTAGGAAGTATGGTTGTTCTGACTGGTGTTGATGTCTTGAGTGAGTAGTTTTTCGGCGGTAGATAAGTCTCCATTTAGACATGCAATACGGGAGGTCGTGATGGCTAGGACCTGCACGAAACATGCTCTAATTGTGGCATATATGAGTCAAGAACGGAAACATGCCTTTGAGCGATGGACGTAGGGAGGACGGTTGTTCGCATCGGCATTGATATCTTGCACGAGTAGTTCTTCGTCAGTAGATAAGTCACCATCTATGCATGCATCGCGGACTGTTGTGGTGGCCATAGTCTGCAAGAAGCATGCTCGATTTTTGGTATATGAGTCAGAGACGGAAACATGCCTTTGGATGTATACCCTGAGGTACTGTCCACTCTGAGATCATCCTATGGTAACCTCCACTGAAGATGTGATTGCCGTCCACAGAGAAAGTGACGCAATTCGTGGCGAACGAGCGCTTGAAGACAGCAATGGTTTGTCGGTCGGAGAGCTGCCAGAGACGGGTGTGGCTGTCACTAGATGTAGATGCAACGAGTGTGCCAGCAGGATGAACGGCAATGGAATTGATTTCATTGGTGTGGCCCGTCCAGGGATCACCGACCTGCTTCCAGGTTGTCGTATCCCATTCGCGTACAGTAGGATCTTCACTATTGCCACCTGTGAGAAGGCGTGTGCCATCGGGCGTCCACGCGAGTGACGAGTTGAATGATTTGTGACCCTTGAATGATGTGACGAGCTTCCTTGTGCCTGAATTGTAAATTTGAATATCCTCATTTGTTGTGATGACAAGAAGTTCTCCTGACGGTGAATGCCGTACACAGTTGACAAATTGACACTCGATTGGATTTCCTTGCAGCTGCCAGGTTTTGGTATTCCACAGTTTCGTCATTTCATCGAACAATGAACCAGTGGCCAGCACTGTTCCATCGGGAGAAAAATCCAGCGAGGAGGTATAATTGGAGTGTGCTTTTATTTTGGTGAGTAATTCGCCAGTTTCTCCGTGCCAGACGATGACCTCTCCACCATAATGAGCATTATCACTGCTTGCTATCAATTGCCCATCTCGTGATACCGCCAATCTCCACACCGGATTGCGATGCCCTTCCATCTTCTTCAACGAAACAGCTGTCTTGAGGTCCCACAGACGAAGCGTCTTGTCGTCCGAGCCCGTAACCATCCGACGTTTATCTGCGACTGCATTTATGCATTTTTCATGGCCTTTGAACCATCGCAGGGAAGTGGTGATTGTAATGAGCTCCGACATTTTACTCGATATTGATGGTATGGAATACGGACGAGGCTAAACTTTGGAGGGATTATGTCTTTCTCTAAGCTGCAGAGGGTGTATGGTGCGTTTTATGGTGCTTCATAGCTTGTCTCATTTCAATAGACGCCTAGGACATCTAGTAAGGCTGTTTGTGCCCACGCCTCCATCAACGTAATGCACCCACCCTGTTGTCATACCCGCTGTCCTCGACAGTACTATGCACATCTGCGGTGCATACATGCGTCCGACTCTTGTCTTCGCAGCTTTCAGAATGTATCCCATCACATCAAGTCCAGCAGTCCGTGCTTTCCAGCGCTCGAATCTGACTGTCTATCCTGCATGGATACGGTTGTTTTTCGTATCTAGCAGCTACTCCAGCTTATCACCGCGTTACTCCTTCGAACGCATGTATATAGCTTACTGCAATATGACTTCTCCATCCAACAGACTCCCAGATCATTGTGTGCATAAGATGCAACCAAATTTCGTGGTACAGCCTCGGAATCTCGTCACCATCACCACACTGCTAATGGCCGCATCTCACTGCTCGGATGCCCCTCCACAAAACACCTGTCTTCAAGTCCCACAAACAACTCAAGCGTCTTGTCATACGAGCTTGTCATCATACGTTGGCTATCGGGAAAATCTGCGACTGCGGTTGCGCCGCTCTCATGATCTTCAACAACGTGCGGTGCTGGAAACGAGCTTCGATATCTTGCTGGATGCTGAAGATGTAGAGCACGGTCAAGGTAGACTTTGGAGGGATTGTGGCTGTCTTTCTTTGAGCTGCAGAGGTGCGTATATCGTGCGTTTCTATATTGCTTCACCCCATTGACTTGCCTTGTGTTTCCTTAGACACCCTAGTAAGACATGGACCCCATTCATCTCTTCAGGTGAATATGTCTCCCTTACCGCTCTTTCTCGCCTCATTAATCTTGCAACTAGTCTCAAGGACGATGTCATCCTCATATCACAACCTGCTGAAGCTCAAACTTCTTCGCCGTCGCCTGTGTTGTCTCATGTATTCAATACCTTCTTCGCCGCAGCTTGCTACTCCATCTCACCAGCACAGGCCAATGATGCATGGACACTCCTACGACATGTTATCTGGCATGGTGCCATTGATATGGATGTCAGCTCAATATGGGAACATGATGCGCAGCGCAGGGGATCCGGTATGTTCACTCGCTATCATAGAAACTGGTGATCACGTTCAATCCATTCGCGCGAATCACGATGTTAGATCGCCGCTCCAAGGTCATCATAAGGTAGATAAGGGGTATATGAATGTACATATAAATATGTATAAGTAATTTGAAACGTCCGAAATGTTCAAGGAAAGGACATCTGAAAATTCCTTTATTCTTTAAAGTTACACCACCTCTACTGTCTTGACGCAGTCTATGATGTCGCGAATAGACTCGGAAGTCGTTTCTTGGATTTCTGCAATAATATCATGTTCTGATATGATTCTCGTGTATTGTTCGCCGTATTGCTGCGCTAGCAAGAATGCCCTGAAAGGCCGTTTGAGGCGAGCAATCAATCGTAACGTTCGTCCAGAATCAAGCGACTCGTGCTCTTCAAAGAACCCGCCATGCGAATCTGACGGGGATGGAGAAGGGGATAAATCGTCCATGCTTTCGGCATCGTCCGAAAAGTCAGGTAGTTCGAGGAGACGACGGTCCCAGGGACGGACGAGTAAGAATTTCTGTGCAGCGGGTCTTGCTTGCAAGAACGGCAGCCTTTTGCTTGTGGTGATGGTGGGCAGGTCACGAAGCCCATTTGCCTTCACGTCATACGTGAAATATATCTCTCCATCTTCAAGTTGATGGCGCCTCCCCTTGATTTGAGTGACACGGAACACGATACAAGGCAGATGTAACCTCTGGTTTGAGAAACCGGGGTGGTTTGTGCCGTTAAGCTTGTCATGCAATTCTAAAGCCACCGTTCCGTCCACAGCGACTTGCAGCGACACAATAGATGCCTGAATCTCATCTTCAGACGGGCATGGCAACACGACTGTCGATCCGTACGACGTGATATCGGCTGGCAGACAGCTATTGAATTCGGATGATTTGCCAACCCAGTCCAGGACGCTGATGTCACGCGACTGGGCAACAATCTTCTCCAAGAGCCGACCGAGCGCCTTCTGTTTGGTCTCGCCATAGATTACGGGTAAGTGAACGCCGAAGATACCAAATAATGAGTATGCAACGTCTTCTGGCTTCTCTGTGAAGCGCTTCGATGCCCATACGAGTTTCTCGCGGGGATCCCTCATTCCAGGACGGAAGGTGACGTGAAACCGTGAATCAATTCCCGTAACATTCTCCAACTCTTGCATGATAAACTCTTTGTGGTTGTTAGAGTGATCATCAAGATACGGGGTCCAATTATTTCGGTAGAAGAGAATTATGTTGGGAGCCAGGAATTCTTGGAGTGTCCATCCTCGGGTGATCCAGACACTGCGGAGGAGTGCGCCAAATCCCGACGAAGGCGAGACGTCAGATAGGTAGACGATTGTGAGGGCTGAGTGATGGTACCAGCGAAACATGGAGGTGATGGATTCTGGGAGCTCCACGGTGTCTTCCTTGTTTATGCAGCATGTATCGCTCCACGCCCAGCGGCAGCCAGCATCACGAGCAGTTTCGCAGAACCGCTGCAACTTCTTGACACTGCCGACCGACTCCAACTCGTACACGCTGTTGCCCCGGATGTCACACAGTAGCGGCTCCGTCCCTTCCCACCTATGTGACAACATGACATAATCAAAGTACTTCTTCACCACCTCTTCGATGCGCTCCATTCGAAGGTCCGCGCGCTTCGTTATTGATGATAGGAGTTCCTTGTACTCCGTGCTCCTCTCGAAGGCCTCTATTTGTGCCTTTCGTTCGCATAAGCGACCGGTGGAAGTGTCAAGTACACGAATCGGGGTGTGTTCCATGCGAGCACGAATGACCTTTTGAATATTCGATTCTACGTCAGATCGAGAGACATACTGCTGACGCAGCTCTGAAGAAAGGGTCAAGCATCTTGAGTATGAGGATGTGTTGTTCAAAGCTTACCTTGTTGTCGCGCGTCGGGAGGATTGTCCAACTCGGTGAGTGTGACTTGGAAGGCTTCGATAGCTTCATCATAGTGTTGTGCGGCATGAAGCACTGCATGCTTCACTCGGTATCCATTAGAGGGACTCAGTTTAATGACCTATCACCAAGATGAGCGTTGACTACGAAATGATAGATGCCATCGTACCTCTTGTGCATCGAGAAGTGCATCCTCCCATAGCCTTTGTTTCAACTTTACCTTACTGCGGTTTGTGAAGATGGCATCGCTGGCTAAATCCAGGTCGATTGCCGCCGAGTATAGCTCAATAGCCTCGTCATAATTGTTCGCCTCGAAGGCGGCATCTCCACTTGCAACGATGTCAGTAAATCCTTTGGCAGCATAACGCTCTCTGCAGGCTTGCTTGAATGCTGAGTGAAAATGCAGGTGAGATATGGGCCCGATGACATTCATTGATGAAGACTTGCCAGTGGACCAAGCAAGGCAGCTAGCCTTTGTAGCTTCATCACTCATATCCATCATATATCGGTACGATTCGAGGGCTTCTCTAATTCCACCTGCCTGCAGGAGTGCATCGCACCGTCTCTGGTTTGCAATTTGCCACACTGACTTGAGGTCCCATCCGAAGAGCTGGATAGATCACGGAATTAGGCAATGACAGGATTTCCACTTGCATCATATTTACGCACCACAGTAAGGTCCTCATATTCAGAACAAATGGTAGACCAAATGGCGGATTCAGATGAGCCAGCGACGGTGTTGACAGCGAAGTCTCTCGCATCTCCGTTACGACCCGCGCCACTCAAGTTATCTAGATAAACCTTATGTAAAGTTTTGATAAATATCATTCGAGAACTGGATTGAGTCGGCAATACTTACTTCCACGATACTGCAAGCAAGACTATCAGCATTAGGAGAAGCGTCTGGAGGCTGTTGAATGCGGGGTATTACTTCGCGATGCTGCTTTGCGTTGAATAGTGCAATGGCCTGAAAACCATGATGAATCAGGAATATGGGAGAAAAATTTGACCTGCCTTTATTAAAAGAAGGATGGTCTTCGAATGTCCATCCGTGAACATGGTCGCAAGGTTAAACCCTTCCGTTGCATCCTGGAACTCCTGTTTTCCGCAATATGCGATGCCGCTGGAGAGATACCCTGTCAAGGAGGGCATCACAACGGACTAAGTTACCATAGTTCAGCCTATGTTATAGCGGTGTCCAATAGCGTATCTCACCTTGAGTGCATCATCGAGGGCGCGGTCCCAGTCTGCTTTTCGCGCCCTAACAAATGAGCGATTGGCATACGCGTTGTGGTCGTTATTGTCAGCATCAATCTGTTGTGTTAGCAGTGCTTCAGCAGTATCTAAGTCCCCGTTTATGCATGCATCGCGGGTTGTCGAGTCCATGTCGAGGATCTGCGGAAAATATGGTTTTTGCATTGCCGAGAGTGAAGAATTAAAACATGCCTTGGAATCAAACGATGGCACTGCCCACTGAGAGATATTCTTGTCAAGACCTCCGCTGAGGATGTACTTGCCATCGGCGGAGAAGGTGACACAGCACACTGTATGAGAGTGCTTGAACGAGGCGATGATTCGTCGATCCGACAGCCGCCAGAGGCGGACATAGTGATCATAAGATGTGGAGGCGACAAGGGTGCCAGTAGGGTTCACGACCAGGGTATTGATGCCCTTACTAGGACTAGTATTATTGTAGGCATGGCCGACCTGTTCCCACGTTGATGTATCCCACTCCCGTATAGTGGGATCTAGATAGGAGCCCGCTGTGAGCAACCGTCTGCCATCAGACGCCCATGAAAGCGAGTAATTCCATGCTGAATTGAACGCAGCGTGGGCCTGGAAGGTTTTGAGTTGTTCCTTGCTATTTGGATTCCATATTTGGATCTCCCTGGATGTTGCGATGGCAAGATGTTCGCTGGACGGGGAATACCGAATGCATTGGACATAATCACCGCAATCGATTGGTTTTCCTTGCTGCTTCCACGATTTTGTACTCCACAACTTCGTAGTTTTGTCCACTGAACCAGTTGCCAGCACTTCTCCATCTCGAGAAAAGTCCAGCGAGTAGATTGCTGCGGAATGGGCTTTGATGATTTGGGTGAGTGATTCTCCAGTGTCGACGTTCCAGATAATAAGTTCTCCGTTGTGATCACCGCTTGCTATGAATCTCTCATCTCGAGATACCGCAACTGCCCACACCCAGCCGCGATGACCTTCCATTTTCTTCACCGCACCATCGCCTTTCAAGTCCCACACACGAAGTGTATTATCTCCCAAGGCCGTTACCACTCGTCGTTCATCGGGAAAGACTGCAACTGCATATATAGTGTGTTCGTGAGCTGCAGCCACTCGAACTGGCGTGGTCATTTGGACGATGGGTTGAGCTACATTCACCATTCAGTTCTAGGTTGATGGTGAGAGCGGTTAAGCGTCGGTGGACTTGCTGTAGGGACTTTTCATGCCTTGTGAAGCTTTATGCTGAACAACAGTTCCCGTTTTTATAATATTTCACAGCGCTAATTTGTGGTGTGCAGTGCCCTGTCACTACTCTGCCACCGTTCGGGTGTCTTAACTGTGGCGAAACTAGTAATAGGTGCCAGCAGTGCAACGTAAGAACGTAATAAGAAGACCTCCCGAAGCCAGCACAAGCCTCACCTTGCTCCTTCCCGTGCTTGCATATACATATCATTCATAGCTAAAATACTCCCAATAGGACATTCTGCACCGCTATACATGTGCTACCAATGGCATCAGAGGGAGTGCGTACTAATAGTACTTGGTACCTTAACAGGTGCCTATTACACATGATCGCCATGTCTTATCAGACGCCATTACTATGAGGCTATGCCTTTGGTCCAAACTTGCAGCAGGGCCCAGGCTCATTGCTGCAGCTTTTCATATTGGGCCAAACACACCGCGCTAAACACCCGGGCCATCATGGTTGTTCTGCATATATTCGGGCACATTTGGAGCGTGTTATTCCTCCCTACTCACCTTGTTCAGGAAACAGACACGTATTCACACCCCTTTGCATATCAGGTCTGTGAAAATTGCTCAGCTCAAGTCTTGTAATATCTCCTTCATAGGACACCAAGTCATACAAATTCTCATAGTACGTGTAACAGATACACATTGCAGCCGAAGAACCTCGCTTCCTATGTCGGCAACTCCAACAGAGCTTCAAGTTGCTGTTTGTTCATTGCCAATTAGATTGCGGACCGATTGTTCAGTGACGCGATTCCGACATCATTCCCGTTACATTTACGAATGGCAGGGCTGACCTTGAAGGCGCAGAAACCAGGGTCAAGAGAATTTCATTTGGCCTATGTGCACAGACTTCTTCCACGGCAGTGTCGCATGCAGTAGATAGGTAAATGTGCATATATAACATAAAAAACATTGGTTCTATATATATGTCTGGTTTATCCTGAAATATATTCTGCGGGTAAATATCATGCTCGTACAGTTACAAGATCTCTAATATATCCTAACGTCCATAAAAACATTAAAAATATGGGTTCTACATTATATGCGTCTGGACTATATTCTGGGTATATATCATGCTCTAAGAGTTACAATATCTCCAACATCCTGACGTCCATCATGTGGTGAACGGAAGCCACGTCTGGGACTTGTGCAATAATATGACGATCTGACGCGATTCTCTTGTATTCTCCACCGCGTTGCTGTGCTAGCAAAAATGCGGTGAAAGGCTGTCCAAGGCGAAACAGTAATCGTAACGCTTGTGAGTGAGATTCCGAGCGGACCGACCACTGTTCTTCAGGGGACGAACATGATGATGGTGATTCCAGCTCGCTCCAATCATCTACGCTCTGCACGTCGTCTAAAAAGTCGGGTAGCCCAAGGAGACGAGGATCCCAGGGACGGACGAGTAAGAATGACTGTCGAGTGGGTCTTCCTCGTGAGAACTGAGGTAACTTCTCTTCCGTGGTAATCTTCACGTCATGAAGCCCGTCTGTCTTGACTTCATACGTCAAATGGGTCTCCTCGTGTTCAACGAGTCTCCGTCTGACTGCCGTGACAGGGAATGTGATGCATGGCAGATGAAGCCGGCTGTGAGAAAATTGTGGATCGCTCAAGCAGTCCAGTCTTCTGTACAATTTCAAAGCCAACTCGATAACCACAGTGTTCTTCAGTGATGAGACCGATCTCTCCATCTCATCTTCAGATATAGATGGTAGCGTGTACGGTGGGGTTGCATATGAAGTGATGTCCGCAGGAAGACAGCTGTTGAATTTGGATGGTTTCCCGATCCAGTCGAGAGCAGTGAGGTCACCTGACTGAGTCACAACCTCCTGCAAGAGACGCCCGAGCGCATATTGCTTCGTCTCGCCATACATCACAGGTAGGTTGATACTAAAGATACCCATCAACGAGTATGCGACGTCTTCATGCACGGTGGTGACGCGTGTCGATGCCCATCGAAGTTTCTCTCGGGCATCTCTCATACTGGGACGGAAGGTAACAAGAGTCCGTGCATCTATGCCCGTTGTATACTCCAACTCCCGCATGATCGCGACAGATTGCTTGTGGTTGGGAGAGTGGTCGCCGAGATACAAAGTCCAATCACTTTGGTAAAAGCGGATGATTTTGGGGGCAAGTAATTCCGGTAATGTCCATCCTCGAGTGTTCCAAGCGCTCTTTGCCATTGCGCCAGATTTGGACGAAGGCAGAACATCCGAGAGATAGACAATCGTAAGCGCTGAATGGCGATACCAGGCAAACATGGAGTTGATCGATTCTTGGAACTCGGCATTATTACTTTTGTCGATGCAGCATGTATCAATCCATCCCCATTGGTACCCAGCCGTACGAGCAGTTCTGCAGAATGACTGCAACTTCGCGACGCCCCCAACGGATTCCAACTCGTACACCACTTTGTCCTGGATGTCGAATAGTAATGGCTCATGCCTCTCCCACCTATGTGATAGCATGACGTAACCAAAGTACTTCCCCACCACTTCTTCGATGCGCTCTGTGCGGAGATCTGCATGCTTCGTTGTGGATGACAGAAGCTCCTTGTACTCCACGCTCGTCCTGAAGGCATGTATCTGTGCCTTTCGATCGTATAAACGACCAGCGGGTATGTTAAGTAGACGAAGCGGGGCGCATTCAAGTTCGAAATAAATGGTCCTTTCAATCACAGCCTCTGCTTCGGATGGACTGAGATATCGTCGGCGCAGCTCTGGGGATATATTCAACCATCTGGAGGTATGTATGTGTTTTCGGGGCTTACCTTGTAACTGAGTGTCGGCAGAATTGTCCAACTTGGATAGCATAACTTGGAAAGCTTCGATGGCTTCATCATAGTGTCGTGCGCCATGCATCGCCGCATGTTTCAACTCGTATCCAAGATAAGAGGAAGGGTTGAGTTCGATGACCTAGAAATTAGCAAAATCAGCATAAGATATGAAGCAATAGACACAATCCTACCTTTTCCGCATCGAAGAGTGCATCGTCCCATAGCATTTCTTCTAACCTAGCCTTACTGCGGTTTGCAAAGATAGCCTCGGTTGCAAAATCCAAGTCGATCGCCGCCGAGTATAGATCAATAGCTTTATCGAAATCGTGTGCATCCAATGCAGCATCTCCGCTCGCCGGAAGGGCATCTCCGTCGACAGTATAGAGCGCACTGCATCTTTGCTTGAAAACTATGCCAAATGCGAGTAAGATCTGTAGTCTGGTGATACGACTGAAGACTTGCCAGTGGACCAATCAAGGCAGCTAGCCTTGGTCGCTTCGTCGCTCATATCCATCATATATCGATACGATTCATGGGCTTCTCGAAGCATACCTGCGCGGAGGAGTGCATCGCACCGTCTCTGGCTTGCAATTTGCCATAGTTCCTTGAGGTTCCATCCAAAGAGCTAGACAAATCGCGGAGTTGAACATCAAGTTTTTCGGTTGCATTGTATCAACATACCACGACAAAATCCTCATATGTAGAATGAATGGCTGACTGAGAGGTGGAAGCGATGGTACTGATAATGACAGCGAAGTGTTCATCAGCTTCGTTTTCATAGGTACCATCAAAGGCGTTTATCCCCAGTTGGAGACGTAGGTACGCCTGATATTAGAAATTCCGAAAGTTCAGTATCAACGACCGTGAGTCTGAGAGTGCACGGCACTCACTTCCACGATATGACAGACAGGAATATCTGCCTTAAGACAAACATTAGCCAACCTTTGGATGCGCATGATGGCGTGCTCGTGTTGATTTGCATTGAAATAAGAAATGGCCTGAGCTTAGTGAAGCAAAGTGAAACACGAGAAAATATTGACGTGCCTTAATCAGGAGGAGAATATGGGTAGTCTTTGAGTATTCGTTCGTAAACATGGACGCGAGGTCAAAGGCCTCCATCCCGTCCTCGACCTGCATCTTTCCGCAGAGGGCGATGCCCTTGGAGATCCAACCTGTCAAGGAATATTGAATACTGATGGACTGTCACCATCAAAGTAAGTTAGCCTTTCAGAGTCATGATGGGACAGTGTACCCCACCTCGAGTGCATCTTCAAGCGCGCGGTCCCAGTCGGCTTTTCGCGCCCTCACAAATGAGCGATTGGCATAGGCATTGTGGTCGTTGTGGTCAACGTAAATCTGTCGTGTTAGCAGCGCTTCAGCAGTGTGCAAATCCCCAGTTATGCATGCATTGCGGATTGCCGTGTTCATAATGAGGATCTGCGTGAAGCATGTTCACATTTATAAGAGCCGATGGTAAAAACATACCTTGGAATCGACCAAAGAGTCTTCCAGCATTGGCCAATGCCGATCCAACAACTTCCTATATTTACCTTCACCACGAATATGCTTGCCATACGTGGAGTAAGTGTTAGAGTACACGCCATCAGAGTGTTTGAAAATGGCGATGGTTCGTCGATCCAACAACCGCCGGAGTCGAGGGTGGTCCGTGGATGCGGAGGCTACGAAGCTAGCTGTGGAGTCCCCAGTAATAGCGTTGGCCACAGTATGACCTCTCCAGGGATCATCGACTTGCTCCCACGTTGATGTATTCCACTCCTGTATGGTAGGATCTGGATTGGAGCCTGAAAATAACCGTGTACCATCAGGCGTCCATGCAAGTGAATAATTCCAGGCTGGATGGGGCGCAGCGTAACTCTGACAACGTGCGATGCATTGCCTGTTGCCTGTAGTCCATATCTGAATATCCTTCGATGTTGCGATGGCGAGATATTCGCCAGTCGGGGAATGCCGAACACAATGAACATAATCACTACAATCGATGACATTCCCTTCCATCTGCCATGTCCCTGTGCTCCAGAGCTCTGTTGTGGTGTCCCATGAACCACTCGCCAATACTGCGCCGATTGGAGAAAAGTCCAGCGACACGATCCGTTTGGAGTGAATTTTGATGGGTTGAGTGAGAGATTCACCGGAGTGACCGTCCCACGCAATGAGCTCTCCGTTAGCATCACCGCTTGCTATCAACTGCCCATCTCCTGATACTGCCACTGCCCCCACCCAGGTGCGATGTCCCTTCATTTCCTTCAACACAAGACCTGTCTCCAAGTCCCACAGGCAAAGTGTACGATCTCCCAAGCCGGTCACCATGTGTCGTCTATCGGGGAAGACTGCAGCTACAGATACGGCACATTCACGAGCATCAGGGACTGCGGTTGCAGATACGGCGCATGCACGAGCTTCGAAAGCTCCCACAGGTGTGGTGATCAGAAGGAAGGGGTATGCTGACTGTGCCATTCAGAAGGATGTTGATAGTGTTTAGCACGATTGAGGTGGGCTTGCTGTGAGCAGTGAATGTTGTGGGGACTTACTCCACGTTATACAGAACAAGCATTTCTATTCCCAGCTCAGTTCTTATCAGACGCCTAAGGCGAAGCTCTTGGCTGGGGGAAAATCACGACGGGCTGATGTAAATTCTGTACACGGTGCCATAAAACAGGGCAACCTGCCAGAAGCCCGAGTAGGTCCCAATATAAGTCGTATTATACTAATCAGTAGCATTATGTAATGGTGCCGCAGAACGCCCATCAGTAGCGTCGTCACGTTCAGAGCACTTCAGGCACCACTAAGGCATGAACTCTACACTGGCAAGACTGCACTCCGGATCGGCACTGTCCACCTCGAGCAGATGGGCAGAAGCAGTATAATGTACCAAGGATAAACATACTCTCAGAAGACTCAGAACAGGCTGGAAATGAGCAGGTCCCCCACCATAATACCATGGCGAAAAGGTGGAAGACAAGGCCAGCTCAAAGAGGTAGCAACCCGTATTAAGGTCTCAAAATGCATCCTTGGGTACTATTCACTGACGTCATGGGTCCTGTCATCTCAGGCTGTATGATCCAGTGCTAGGACTTAGAATAAAGTCAACGTTTCAGCATCCGAGACAGGTGGGCGGACCCCAGCAGTCGACAGTCACGCCGCGGAGGCCTGTGCTCTAGTTGCAATTATAGACATCAATATTGTTGGTCGAGCACTCACCACAGATTAATCTGTTGTAATCTCCATGCGTGTGATTACAATATGTTGCTATTTTCAGCCACGAGTCAGTGTGATAATAGAGAATCAAGGCTGCCACGTACGTCCGCTTCCTTAAGGGTAGGGTTGTTGCGGGGACGGAGAGATACCCGCCCAATTGAGATATTTGAAACAAGGGCAACTTCAATGTCTATCACAAAATGTATCAGCACAACCGGTCTAACCGTTTGTGGGTGAAGAAGCGAGCAGGGGGCCAATGTGAAACAAATCGACCGGGTACGGTGCATATCGAGCCTCTGTTATCCACTGCGGTAAGGTATCAAGTCGTCCACAATTTTTATCCCAAAATCTCACTTCGAGTCGATCCACTCCGAGTCGTTGGACGTTTCTGCAGATGGTGCACTGCTAGCAACCAGTTCATTGGATGGCGCCGTGAAGCTCTGGAAATTCAAACACCACAACCTGGCATCTGCAAGAAAATCTACTAAATGACTGTCATGCGGCAGTCTACTGCATTCAGTATGCACCGTGATCAGGAGAATACCTTGCTATTGCGACATTCACGAATGTCCAGATTTCGATTACGGGCACGAAGGAATGCATCGCATACCTCACGGCTCCGAACACTGTGTTCAACTTATCACTCGCATGGATGCCCGATGGTTCACGGCTTCTCTCAGTGAGCATCATTCTTGATATGGGTTTGACTCGATTCATCAACCTGGTAGCAGGTCGGTGATCCCTGGACAGGCCATACTTATCAGGTGAATGCCATTTCCGTGAACTCTGCTGGCATACTTGTCGTCTCTGCATCCGATGGTAAACACGTCCGCCTCTAGCAACCCTCTAGTCGACAAACCATTGCCATATTCAAGTCCTCCGATAATGTGTATTGTGTCGCATTCTCAATGAACGGCAAGTATATCATCAGCGGGAGTGCCAATAAGGTCTCACAATGGGTAGTACCTGGTATCGCTTTGCTAGAGGACTCTCCCCAGGAACGGGTCATAGAAGTACGTTCCTATTCATCTACTGTGGAGTCACTACCTCCGTTATCTCAATCTCGTTCCAAGGACGTGTTGTTGTTGAAGTCTTCAAGCGAACAGTAACAACGTAAGTTGACGTTGCATCTCGCGCCACTTCGTTTGCTTCCATATTGACTAATAGCCTATCAGCATTCAGTCCTCCTCGACAGGTTGCATCTCCAAAGGCATTGCTCTCTGTGGAACAATGAACCTCAAGATGCGATGAAAGCATTCGACCTCGCGTCCTCATTTTCAAACAATATATCCAGTCCATATATATCGTTTGACGGATATTTATAAATTTCACACATCAGGCATATCTGCATGTTCAAATTGGAATCGACGTCTTGGATAGCGCGCGTTACGATGAAACTGCTGACCACTTCACTACCGCTATCAATATCAGCACGTTCTTACCTGAATCGGCCATTCATTCCAGATACGGAGACTTTGCCATGGTACGTTGATAACCAAACGTGCTTCTCATGCCCAAAGCCCAGCTGTTCGGGTGGGACTTCGGCTCCTTGCGGCAAATTGCAAACAAGAAACGGTGTCATGCACTCCTCCATGCGGGTAGACCTGGAGATCCCCTCAAATCATACCGATGTATGATGGATATGAGCGATGACGCTACGAAGGCCAGCTGCCTTGGTTGGGTGTACTGGTAAGTCTTCCGGAACGTCTACAGGCTACAATACTCACTTGCGTTTCACGCCGTGACGCAGCTTTCAAGCAAGAATGCAGCGTGCTCTATACTGCTAACGGAGTTGCAGACCTCGCTGTGAGCGGAGACGCTGCCGTTACTGCGGGCGAGTACGACAGGGCTATCGGGATTTACTCGGCCGCGATCGACATGGATTTTGCAACCTATGCCGTCTTTGCCAATCGCAGTAAGCGAGGTCGGAGAGCGCCTTCATCGAAATCTGGCGCGCTGGCAAAAAGCACTTGGAACACGCTCGGATGGACTATTCCCAAATTTCTGGCTCCCAAGGTCGTTCTCTTCTACCAGAATGATTGGACCTTACATCTGGATGACCATTCTCCAAACCACGAAGAGTCTCCCCAGATCATGCAGGAATTGCAAGGTACAACAGGTATAGATGCGGGCTCTCGTCGACATTCTTCCCGGGATGAGATGCGCACGAGAAAGATTGCAATGCGTCTCGAGGCGTGTCACCCGTGGCCTACGATAGGGCGCAGAACTGGCTTTGATGGCCTTACCCCCATCGGCAAGCTCCTGTGATTCCCAATGATTAACGAGGCGGCGCTACAGTCTTGTTAAATCCTTCTCCCTCATTCAGCGCTCAGCCCACGTATTGGAGTTGTACGATCTGTTATACCAGTTATAATATTTCGTAACGCCGTCTTTTCTGATTCCGTTACAAGCACGGAGCGCTGAGCTATAATACATCACCTAGCCTACTTAGATCATCGGGATCACCCCCAGCGTCAACAAAGACATGTGATGCCGTTGCAGGCGCTCAAGCCGCCCGTGCCTATCTCTTTGCGCTCAGACTCTTCATCACTGGCTTTTGTTTTGGATCCGAATACCTATAGCTCTCACTTAGTATTCATGTCAAAAGCATCGAATACTGACGGCACCGAGGAGCAGTACGTCCGTACCAACGAGCAGCCTGCTACAAAACGGGGCGCCCTATGTCTACTTCTAACCTAGGGCAGTCCTTAATGGAGATTATTAGGCGTCCTAGGGTGATAAGCAACGAATAATAATAGGAAGGCTTTTCGACGTTCGGCATTCCGCTTTCGCATGCCGATGGCCGCAGCAGGTACTAGCGGGCTTTGCCACTTGACATAGCTGGCCCTACGGCTTATACTGCGACACCGGTACCTACTCGACCACAAATCCAGAACGTGTCGAATTTCAAATCTAGGCAAAAGGATAGGTCGCTTGGCTTGGCAGCCGCTTGGCTTATATCCACGACTTACGAATTTACACCAAGATGGCAACGTTCGCGAACACCCTCGGCGTCAAGAAAGACGTGTTCGTGATGGTTGCATGCGCTCAACCAACTTGCTGTGTACCACCACTGCTTATATTTGTGCGCTCAGACTCTTCGCAATTCCACTGCCTTGTATTTTGGATCCAAATATCTATAGCTCTCACTTGCTCATGTCAAATTTAGCATCTAGCACTGACGGCGCTGAGGACCAGCGCGTCCATGCCGACAAGCAGCCTGTTCCAGAACAGACACTAGGACCCCCGGAGGATTCAGAGTAAGTAACCGATTCCTGAGATCTGTCACCCGTATAACAGGAAGATAGGGAGAAGGAAAATGATGGACCTTCAGTGGTGAAGCCATCATCAGGGAGGTAATTAGTTTTGTTCTGATACTTCTGTATATTTCCTCACGAGAACTGTAGCTCGAAAACTGGGCGTTCCCAGTCATCAGAACGTCACGAACAGGAAAGTGCTTCCAGAGTCGCACAGGACGGTGATTTAGCTTCGTGAGTTCACCAATAGCAATTTTAAATAAAACTCATAAATTATCTCAGTCAGGTGGAAAAGGTCGTGGCGGAGAAGGAGCAGCCGACTCTAAGCGAATTGTGAGCGACAAATTAGGCAAGCAATCACAGCTGACGAGATTCTACGTGCAGAGCACATGTCATGGAGAAAGTGCTGGATGTTCTCCAGAACTCGACGATTGCGTCGATAAGTGGCCAGGACAATCGGTATCGTTTCTGGGGGCTGTACGGACAAGTCGCAGGGGAACACGACCAGAAGTTTCTCGACCGATACACCAACGACATGGAGAGTATCCTGCTCTTCGTAGGTTTCGCATGTCTATCTTTGATCCGTTTTGAGACTAATGTTTGATCAGTCTGGTCTTTTCTCCACTGTCAGCTCGTCTTTCATTGTCGCCATGGAGTCCGATCTCAGTCCTGACCCCAGCGACACCACGAATGCCCTTCTCACGCAACTCGTGCAGATCGGACTCGGCAACCTCGCTGCAGCGGGCTCCACGCCTGTAGACCCAGCATCCACGTGGTCGCCGTCTCCGTCGGTTGTGAGGATCCAAATGATCGCATACGCAAGCTTGTCCATGAGCTTGTTGGCAGCGTTCGGGGCCGTCCTAGGCAGGCAATGGCTCGGGTATTACAAGTTCTACAGATATGGTCGCGGCTCGCTGGAGAACCGAGGAAAGCGCAGACAAGAGATGTTTGACAGCCTGGCCACATGGTATTTCGATGCTGTTGTACAGTCCTTTCCCGTCTTGCTTCAGATCTCCGTTCTTCTCTTTGAGATTGCCCTCGGCGCTCGTATATGGTACGAACAGCCCAGCATCGCTTGGGTGATTATTGCCACCACGGTCTCTGGATTTTTGTTCTATTTGCTAACAGTGATGGCATGTTTAATATCTCCTTCTTGTCCATTTCAAACGCCGATGTCGACAATCTTACGCATGTTGCACATCGATAGTAAGATCATTTCGTAAATTCTCGTGGTCGTTCTCTGTCTGAATCAACATTGCAGGGGTTCTACGCCCAGCGTTCAAACGAGTCTTCAGGTGTTTCCGGCAGCTGAAAACGTCAGCGCATGGTGAGCCATATTTATTACGTATTCTCATATTTTGACCGTTTCTTAACAGGCATGTTGCTAGGAATGCTTGGTACCCTCGGACCAAGTTGGGCTCGATTTTCCGAAGCACTGGCAGGTGAAGTTCTTCTCTACTCTTACACAAGACATTTAGTGCTCATTTCACTCCCCAGGCACTGTGTGTGCTACTTGTGCATTCGTACGACGACCTCTTCGGCTATTATTCGCCGTGCTTCGCAGAATGCTGCGTTCTTTGGCTCCGTGTTCTTCGACAAAGGTTAGAGACTCAGAGGCACAACAGCTAGACCAGGATTTAGACGTTTCGGTGGAGGAGAAATCCATCCTTATCCTCGACCTCCGAGACATACCCACCAGCGATCTCGAAGCACCTAGTATCAAGTGGCTGCTTGAGACATCCACGGATCTTGAAGTAGTTCTCGCTACTGCCAAACTTGTTCCGCAGGTCGAATGGCCCTTGGATCTTGACATTTCAGACATGCTGCATCAGCTGTCTGATATTTTTACGAGTTGCGTCGATGTTCAGGGGAACATCGTACCATCGTTGGAGGAGAAGGCCTCGGCATGTACAACGGCTCTGACACATCTATACTATGGACGTGTTCTTCAGGCACATCCTGACTGTGGCGATTTTATTGCTCGCGAGAGAGGAGACGTTGACGTGTTTTGGGAGATCTTCCGTGGAGGCATCTGTACAACAGACCGCACGGTTCTTCACACGACTATAAATCTTTGTCGTCCAGAAAATGTTCCGTGGGCTCCTTTTTTGTCAGAGGATTGCCCTGACTCCGTCCTTGAGCGGCTGTCGCATCTTCTACCTTATCACTTTGTTACTGGACGAGCGAATACAGACATAGAAGAGCTCGCGATAACGGTGATATCAAAATTGCTATCCTCTCCATCCCCTCCGTCGACTCAAATCATAGCCAATTGCACACTTCTTGCTTGCGTCATGGTCGGGACTCAGATTGATAAGAATGACATCGTTCGGATTGATAAAAGGTACCATCGACTCATTTGATAGTTTTTATGCCATGATTAACAAAGTGATTGTTTAGTTCTGTTTTGCCTCAACTCAGTGACTTCCTTCTGGCGCAGTTCCAAAAGGCTCTCTGGGCATGGGATGGAGGCGAACTCAACGAAGATAGCGCAGGAGTCGTGCGTCGGGCATGGAACCTCCTCGATGTTATCTGTCGCATCCTCGAGCTTGCAGGATATCACGATCCTTCATATCACACCATGCGGAACCTGGAAGCGTGCAGGAGGATTTATTCACGAATAAGGTCATCCGAACAAAACGATGCCTCGGTTTCTTTGGTAGCTCTGCGAAACGTATTGCACTTCACGTTCGCTGCTGCTAACGTATCTCGTGATTCTGCTGAGTTGTGGTATGCCAGCCCGGTTTGGCCAGGCAATTCCCACTCACCAGAAGACTTCGACTGGATGGTGGACTACCTCAATGACATTTATTCCGACGACCACGAAGCGGCATACGACATCCTTTTGCTACTAGGTACCATAAAAGGGAGCTGCAGCCCTGCTAAACAACATCTGTTTATTGAGAGACTTATCGCCTGCATGGACAGTAACATACCTTTCCATTTACGCCATGCCGCTCTTCGCGCTGCTCACAGTGCCCGGGAAGAAATCGCCTCGATCGATACCATTGATGATGCGAGGCTACGAGAGATGGTTTTAACCAATCTCTCCCCCGCTATCATGTCCGTGGTTTGTCTGCACCCAAGTCCAATGCCCGCCAATGATGGTTCTGACCGCTTTTTCGATTATCACCGCGACTTGTGCTATCTGGAAATAATATTTGCCCTCGCGAGGAATTCCATCTGGCACCCCCATTTATCTCAGGATCGCCATATCGATCGGTGCATTAGCATGATTCCGAAGTACTGCAATTCCGAATACTACAGCCAGCATGCCTTTTACATTGCTGGTATTCTCCTCCAAATTGCACCTGAACAGTCATCGGATACATCGCTCGATTCTGTCACAGAGCAGCAGTGGTGGGACGTGATGAGATGCGCGTGGTATTATCTTCCCTATACCATTCGCAGACACACGATCTAGAGCTCCTTGTCTTTGTGGAACGCACAAAGAAGTATATGCAGATCGCTTCGATATCTGATCTCCAGAATCTCATCGGAAAAGTGGATGATGTTCTCGACAATATGGAGCCGGAGATGGAACTGAATATGCAAGATCTAGAGGAAGAAGGGGCGGTCACCATTGCGGTGAAGAAGTTGAGGAATACAGCGAGGAACATGCTGGAGAGCTTAGTCAACAACTGTTAGTCTAATTATGATGGTGCTTGCATGTTGTGTTAGAGTCCTGGAGTCACAGGGGAGTGCTTGTGCGGAAGTGGGGAGTATCAAGACATGAACGAAATCAATATTGAATTGTCAGTCAAACGAATCGAAAAGGGATTTGCTGAATATCGGAGTCGGGAACTGGTGCTTGCAGTGTGCACCGTTAGTATAATTATCATGGTGCAATTGAATTATTCCGCCCGTTCGGCGCATTTCGCGTCAGTCCAACTTCTTCGCTATCATACGTACGATTCCTTCAAGCATTTCTTGAATTTTCTTCAAATTTTCTTGGAGGCATAATACGCGGTCACGTGATTGTACTGGTGCGGTGAAGTGTTGAATCTGGAGTTTAGCTTGGCGAGGGCGTTACACCATTGGCAATGGGAGCTGCACTTCGAAGGAGAGCATAAATATATAATAAACCGACGACAGCAATCATAAAAAACAACAGTACTAGTGCAAGAAACAATACACTTCTAGAGGTACAAGAAAATCATATGATAATACCTCAAGTCCTCCTGATCAACTTTCTCCTCGCCTGTTCTGCGCTCGTCTCTTCTTGAGTTCATAAAATCGTGCTGTTGCAGCCGCCGAGCCTACATACACGACGCATGAATCGATCGTCAGCCATCTGGCACAGCGAGCAAAGGAGACCAAACACACGTACCCTTCTTCGGCGCACCCCTTCCTATACCCATGAACCACAGAAGAGCTCGCACAGGGAACCATACGACCATTAGCACCCATCCAAAAATCACTTGGAGTGGGCCAACCGCGAGGATGTTGAGTAGTAAGACGACCAAGCGCAATGGACCGCTGCCAGGCGTTCTGTCGGAGACGTAGAGAATGCATCTGGTGCATTCGATGGTGAAGAATATCGGAAGGAGGAAAGAAGCATAGACTGTGCGTGGTAAGTGTGAGTCGCAGTCGAGCGGAGTAAAGATTAACAATCACGTACCAAAATCGTTCAGAGCGGAAGTCATGTTGTTACAATAACAAATACTGGATCCGGTCGAGCAGGAACTTTTGAATTACAGACTATAGACAAGGCAAGATGCCTTAGGCCTCAGGATTGGGATGGATGTTAGTGGTGCAGTTGTGATGTACACTTCGTGGATTACAACAGTAGTTCAAGAATTTGTCAAAAATCAACAGAAGTTCGGCCAATTGGAAGCCACCCACAGTTGTCAAATTCCGACGCTTCCATCAACCAAGGTCCAAGATAGTACCTGGAGCTCTTCATACGTTCACGAGTCACGACGGTCTCTTTTCAGTTCTGCAGAACATCTCGAACATGTTTATGTCGATTTAAATTAATAGCAACAAGGCTGCTTTCGGGCATCATGATTATCCGAGCATTTACAGAAGTACAGCTCTTGAAATTCTTTTTCTAAGTTATACATGCATTCACAGGCACTTTCTTTACAAGCGGTCTACGGGCGATGTTCACGTCAATGACCGATCGACGATCAAGCTCGATTTGACACTCACTAACGTTGCCGAGGTCACTGCAAGCCTCCTTGACCCGCGCCGAGAGCGTTTTCTCTCCCTCACGAACCCAGACACGGGGGTCATAGAACTGCAATCAAACATGAATGACAGAAATATCAGAAAAGATAAGCTAGTAACGAACCTTCTTGTTAGGTTTGTCTGCGCCCTCGGGATTACCAACTTGAGTGAGCAGGTAATCTTTTTTCTTGAAAACAAAGTCCTGAGAGATAACGGTCAGCTATCGCGCGATCTCCAGGACTGATGGACAATCGTACCCTGATACCAGCGAGATAAGCAAACTGGGTATCTGAGTGACAGTTTCCGCGTCAACGACTGAATTCATTGCTAGGCTGACAGACTCACCAGTATCAACGTTCATTTTGACGACACCATGGTCAACTGCAGTCCTGATCTCCTCCTTGGTTGACCCAGAACCACCGTGGAACACAAGGTAGAGAGGCTTCTCGAACTTGCCACCGAGTTTTTGGCTACTATAAGCTTGGTGCTTGCCCAGCAACTCAGGCTGGAGCTTGACGTTTCCAGGCTTGTAGACGCCGTGCACGTTACCGAACGCAGCAGCAATGCTGAAGTTGGGGCTAATCGCACTCAAAGCAGCGTGGACATCGTAGATGTCCTCGGGTTGCGTGTAGAGGGATGCGTTGTCGACACCAGTGTTATCAACGCCGTCCTCTTCACCTCCGGTGATACCGATTTCCATCTCTAGCCAAATACCAATAGGTGCCATGCGCTTGAAGTACTTGACGCAAGTTGCGATGTTCTCTTCTTTTGGCTCCTCGGATAGGTCAAGCATGTGTGAAGAGAAAAGGGGCTCTTGGTGCTCCTTGAAATAAGCCTCATCGGCAGCGAGCATGCCATCAAACCATTGAAGGAGCTTGTGAGCACAGTGGTCGCTGTGAAGAACGACAGGCCTGATATCCATCATGGATCAAAATAACATAAATCCCAGGCAAAGGTAAGACTCACACGCCGTAGGCCTTCGCAACTGTGCGAATGTGGTGAGCAGCAGCGATAGCTCCCAGAATGGAAGCTTGTTGGTTGTCATTTGAAAGACCTTTCCCGGCGAAGTAGGCACTTCCACCCTGAGAAACCTGGAGGATGATTGGAGCCTTGATGTCTCTGCGGAGCTGGATATGAGCATTTCGTGAATGACCAAGACTCTTTTGCTGACCTTGCGGCTTCCAAGACCGCGTTAGCGGTGGATGAGGAAGTGACGTTCTTGACGGAGTTAAGCCAGGAGACTCTGATTGATTTCGTCACTCACTATAGCCTGGTGAAGATATCATCGTTTCAGCAGGATCTTTACCTCCGATAGGGAAGGCACTCACAGGAATGGCAAACTATTGAAGTTGAATCGCAAGGCGCCTCACTAAGATAATAGGATACAATTAGTCGAGAGCGACGTACCTTGTTCTCCTTTGCGTAGTCGAACAACTTGCGAACATTATCTCCAGTTAGGACACCAGCCTACGAGAGCGTCAGTGGATCAGTTTGCCTGATGATTGACTGTACTAACGGGAACGATATCGAGGACACCCATGATGGATCGATGAGAGAGTGCGATAATGGTAGATCCGGAACAAGGTGGAAAGAGCGTCAGAACAGCCTTTAAAATGGGAGCGAAACGGTACCTTATAAGCTACCGATGCAGTAGTGAAACGAGTTTGAGATTGATTATAAGCCTCTCCCTCGTCCGATATCACCCATTACTAAATCATTTTGTCACGTGACTAATATCACATCATATACTCAGTCCAGTGCATACTTACTAAATTAGGGCATAATCCTTGGAAAAACGTTCGATACAACCAGCATACGACATTCAAGTTTTGGAAGTACATTCACTTCGGGATCAACAAGTATGCGATTCCCGGAGACCGTGGTTCTGCATTCTTCTCCCAGGCCGCACCACCGTCCCCCTTGTTTCCTAGGCAGACTCCCAAAATCCCATAATCGAGCACCGACTTCACACCAAGCCATCCCAGGCTAGTCCCACACTTACTCTTGGCCGATCTTAAAGCCACTCACTACGGGGAAATACTGGGCTCAACTCGGATTGGTCTGTCCCTTGGCGGGAGTAGAAGTCAGGTGTTAGACTCAAATCATGATCCGCCGTATCATCATGCCAGCTGCAGGTTGCGGCCCCGCGCGGCATCAGTTTTAGAATGTGAACAAAGTTACTCTTGATGCAGATGATTACTCAGCCTAACGACCCTCGTATTCTCATCACTTTTTTTGATCTAATTGGTCCACTGTAGTGGTCCACCCGCGACACCAGAGAGTGCAGGATTTGGCCGGTCTGCGTGCAAAGTGGATATTCGTGTGCTGTCAGCGAATTGCACGGATTCAGAAAGTGCTGGGAAGTCTGTCAAGGCTGCCGTACGACGTCACTATCATCCCGCCTGCCTGCCATCAGGATCTTTACCGTCATCTCTTCTTGTCCCTGCGAGTCTCTCACGCTTCCCTGTCCTGTCTACTACTGCGTTTGCCTATTTCCTGTGTGCCTGCCAACACCACGCCGTTGTCTGCAGCTCTCAGTCTGTAGCTACCATGTCCTCCCTTAAGATGACTAGAACCGTGACAGCAAGCTGACAAGGATAACGAGATTAGCATGACGGTTGACATAGCTGGCGGGATACGTGATGATGGCTACGTAGACGGCAGGGTGGTTGCGATCATGCAGACACCTTTGACCGCCCGGATCTTTCCGACCGCAGACTGTAAGCGCACTGGCTTACTGCAGTTTCCATCATCTACATAAATACTATCCGCTATACTGAAACACAGACGTTTTGGTGTAATAATTAAGCGACAGTCTTGACCAAGTTACGCAGACATGTCCCCAGACTTTGGCACGCAGTCTGTGCAGACTTCGCACAGACTAGCCATTTCCTACATGTCCTCCGTGACACGGCTCACCGCCTGACACACTGGTTCCTCCTATCATATATCAGTCGTTATCGGAATCGCGTAGATTCCGTACGGGCGACCTTCTGCCAGCAGTCGACATACAGCACATGGCAAGAAAGCAACAACTATATTTGGACGTCTGCCTAGGGAAGCCTAACACGCTTCCAGTAGTGTTTGCGGTTAGTGGGTAGGCACCAACATCCATTCGGCATAGATTCATGTCAGTGGCTTGCTCATTAGAACGTAGTCTAAGCAGCCCGCATCAAGTGCAGAGAGCATGTGTATGTGATGGCTCACGATAAATTGTATTGATAGTGCCACTGTGTATATCTCAATTATGAGAGTCCCGATGGCGCTATTCCTGAGAACTCTACGACAATGAACACTATATGACAGGGGGAAATAGCCTTGTGCTCATATTCTGTGCTTCCTGATACGAATTCTGCGCTCCAATTTGAGCTGGGGTTAACGAGTCATATCTCGGGCAAAGTTCATCCCATGCATCTGTGTACACTATCAGTTAAAGCGGAGCATAAGATGGACAATCGAATAGTTACGGGGTATATGGCCTAGATGCCGCTGAGTGTCCCAAGGACTTTCGGCCATGACGACAGCGAAACCACTGGCAACACGTCAGATTACAGCTGTCAATAATGTCAGTGCTCGAGACACGTACGCGTCAAGATGCCAATCAATGTGACTAGGTAAATGATGAGATCAGTGCTAGTGCGAGATACATCAATGTCGCAGTGCGCTTACCAGTGCAGGAACCACGGGCCGGAGTTATCCGTGACCCATCTAATCACCATCTGTTCGCCTGGGACCCCGTTGGATACTACATCCCTGCGTACGGGATTAACGTAGTTAAAAGAACTGCTTCCGGCGCTCTGCACGACATCAAAGCTATGCTATTACTACAGTGAGCAATCAAATGCCAACTGGTAACCAGAAATACTTACACCGTGAAGGTGAATCGGATGCTAGGGAGATGCTATGAGATGTGTGTAACGTAGCGAACGTGCGAGAAACTTACAGGACCAGCAGCACTAACAGCTGGCATCGTCAATTCGACGACCTTGTTAGCCCCTAGAACATATACACTTCCTGCCGGAAGAAGATCGGTTGCATGCCGTGCGCCGCTGAGGATCTGAAGCAGTACGGGCACTGTGGGAGGGATGTATGGGGTGCCGTTGACCGAATATACCCCGGTATTGAGGCCGACCACTAACTGCAAGTTGATGTCTGCCTTTCCGTACTCTGGAATCCCAGGTGCACCAGGATTGATGAATGCGTGCAAGTTGCTCTCGGAGAGCGGGTTGGTACTGGTGGTCTGGTTTGTAGTAGGCTCCGCGACGGGTGCACCGTTATATCGCAGGATAGCAGAGTTCTGGTTGTTGTTGAAGTTGTTCAAGCCCGGAGTGTTTGGGAGCGCCCGTATCCAATAGTTGTCGACCGGTTGGTTCGCGACGAGTACAACAGAGTATCGCTGTCCAGCAAGTATCGGAAGCGAGTCCACGAGGAGGGGCTGCGTCAGTTCACCGTCCGCTTCGATTACCGTCAAGTTATGGTTGTCAATGGAGAACGTAAAGGTGGGATCGCAAGACATTGCTATAAGGCGTAGGCGATATCTTTTCCCGTACTCGATACTGACCACTGCAAGGTCACTCAGGGGTCCCCCTGGATATCTACCGAGACCGTTAATGAGTATGGAAAATGCATTAGTGCCAATTATATGGCCTAAAACAGGGGCAACTGTATGGTACCTATGATCAATTGGTGAGCGCAATGCAAGTCATGAATAGTTCTGAGATGTACCAGTCAGCAAGAGTGATGACGGTGGTCTCTGTGAATGTTCTAAGTGGGCGAATTCATGACTAAGATAGTAGTCACTGTACCGTCGTCAACGTCGTATAAATAGGATAACGGATCTTCAGGATCATAGATAATAAAACCTCCACGGAGTCCATCGCTAGAAGGGTTCGGATCATTGATCGCGGAGTTAAACATTTCATATCAACACACCACTGTTGGATCGAGTAATGGCTATGATACCAGAAGGTGCCAGCCTGATTCCGAGCCTCGAAGGAGTGCAGGAAGGAGTCATTTTGTGCAATAGGGCATTGAGTAACGAACGAGACTCCATCCGCATAGTTAGTCCCATTCTGCCTGATTCCGTGCCAATGCTAAACAGAGTCGGATGAGCCTGATGCATGAGTACCAAACATATGTTTACTCACCACACTGGTGCTCAAGAGCATTTCATTGTCAGTGAGTCTGTTCACGACATTTATATCGAAGTGTTCTCCCTTCAACTGTAGTCAGTGTCTGAGGGCTCGATCGAATTGGCATAAAAAAAAACCTTTCTGGCTGTGATGATTGGACCCGGAAACGTTCCTCCGGCGAGCGTTGCACTATATCAATGATTAAGATGCAAGGAACACAGCAAAAGACAAACTCACGAGCGCGCGAACCCGTCTGGAGATATGACTTTATTAGAAATTACCAAGTCGGTCTTAGGGCCTAGTGTATATGAACGAGAGTTGAGTGAATAGGGATTGGATCGTGAGACGGTGGATGCAGCAGATACTAGATGAAACCATAGCATGAAAATGACATTAAGGAAGAGCATTGTATTGAGTACAAAGGGATGGAAAGCACTCGATCATAAGAACTCACCTCAATGTGGTTTGCTCTTATAGAAGCCTTCATCCCAACTTCGGCTGTGAGTGACAAATTTCACCGTAAAAAGGTCACAGTCGTGAAATGCCAAGCCCCGACTAGTTACTGATAGCATTCTGGCGCACATGCCCATAGCCCGCCATGCCAAGTTTGACCATAGCACTCATATGGGAGTAATGATAGCCGAGACGGAAGTTCGGAAAGATCAGCCAAGTGGCGCCGAGTCCACTTTCAGCTGGAAAGGTCTGGCTTGGAAGCACGTAATTTATCTATGGTCGTCATTCGGCAGATTGAATGATGACTTAGATTAGCCAGTTCTGGTGCCTGTAGGGATTCATATGCATCAATTCAAATCAGCGGTAGAAAACTGTAAACGAAGTTCAATTGTTCTACCTGGCCGCTCGAGGCTAACCGTGCGCACCACGTGTCCGACGAATCCCGAAAAGCATCCCCCTGACAAGTGTCCTCGGCTCCGTGCCTGACCTTACGCCAGCATGAAATGCAGCGGAATTTCAATCCATCTCGTTTGGGCGTGATTTGACTGATCTTGCTCGTTTGATCAACCCGTCACAGCGGGGGTCCAGAGTGGGCAAACACAATGCGTTGAGTGGGTTCTATCCGATTCCAGGATGCGAGCAATCCGGAGAGCGTTTTTTGTTGTTATCATGGATAGCTGATCTCCGCCAATGCATGAGGATCAAATTATTCAACATGTTTCTCGAACTGGTCTCTTACTGAGTCAACGCGGGCCGCATCATCGATATGTAGTAGTCACCTACTACTAGCGAGCTCCTGTGAGTAACAACTATCAGACACCAGGAACTGCGATGTAATGGATGGGGCTGTACCGGCCTGTTGGCAGTGAAGGCTTGTCAAGGCGACTTTGGTTGGTTTGGTTGGGTATTGCATTCTGGATGTATAGGAGCGTATAGGTTTAAGGTTGAGGTCTGTACCTGTGCACGACAGTATGGAAGTCAGGACCGCCGCACTCACGGTGGACTTTGGCCCCAGAGTCTACGTGGAGTAACCCTAGAGTGGTTAGATCCTTGTGGATATGTGATGCCGACTAACCAGCGCGGTGACCGGTCCCAGTAGCCCTTTCTATGTTCTCCATGCCATATGCTTTATTTTTACTATATCAGGTGAAAACTGACCTAGAGGAATGAACCGTCGCAATGCGGTGGCACTGGCGTTCCTCTGCCGCCAGATCGAAAAAGTGTCTCATAAAGCGTTAGGTCGGCGAATTGGGTCCTGACATGCTCCAACATCGAGAGCACACTGGAGTAATGTGGTAAGGTTCAACTCGGTGTCCATTTTCCTGTCCTTAGATATTGTTCAAGAGAGAAATGATACGAATTTCTACTTCACGAAATGAGCGCTGAGCAGTGTATTGACCGTTGTCATGACAAAGTAAGGTCAATTAAGTATGAATTCGGCCTGGTATAGTAATATTACCGGATATTACCGCGGAAAGTAATTATAGTGACTCCTATAATAGAGAAAAATTTGCTAAGTAGAGATTGTGGTCCGATCGGTATCCCCAGTATGCCCAGGGCCTAAGCCCCTAAGAGATGAAAATGATTAGGACGTTTACTACTGTATCTAAGGGAGGGGTGATGGCGGGAAGAGAAGTGGGCTGATTTTGGATGCTTCTTCATAGGACTCCCGACCTCCACCCCCTAACTGTGAGGGTGATAAAGAGTCAAAGGTCGGACATAACTGATGCCAATCATCTGTGAAACAGTTCAGCCATGGAAGTACATTTTACTCGCATATTTCGTACCTGGCACGAGGTTCAAATGTGCGCGGGTGTCGGAGGGACTTTCGGCCATTACCACCGCGAAACCGCTGGGTTTAAGGATTAGCTATTTTCTTTCACGAGGGCGTGGACAAACATACGCATCGAGATGCCAGTCAATGTGACTGTTGGTTCGGGGTTAGTATCCTTCTTGACAACTAGATAAAATGATGGCATACCAATGCAAGAACCAGGGGCCGGAATTGTCCGTCGTCCATCGGATCACCATTTGTTGGTCAGGGGTGCTGCCAGCACTGACTACATCGCGACGAACGGGGTTCACATAATTGAAGGTTTTGCTCCCTGCGCTCTGTACGACATCGAAGGAATGCTAATGATCATCAGTCAGCCTGAAATCATGCCGTCGAAGTTACAGCTAACTTACCCCATGAAGGTGTATGGGATGCTGGTACAAGGTATGTCAGGCACATAAGAGTTGAAGGAAGAAGAACCACGTACAGGTCCACCTGGACCGCTTGTTGTCAATGTCAACTCTACCACTTTGTTAGCCCCTAGAACGATGACATTTCCCTCTGGAAGCAGCTCAGACGGTTCTCGAGCTCCACTGAGAATTTGGAGTAGAACAGGAATGGTGGGGGATTGGAAAGTGACATTATTGACATAGAATGAGCCGTTGGAGTTCTTGACCGAGAGGTTGAGGTTGATGTCTGCCTTCCCATACCCTGGAATGCCCGGGGCGCCGGGATTGATCAGAGCATGCAAATCGGTCTCATTCAATTGGTTCTTGGATGCCGTATAGACCGTGGTCGGGTCGGCAATTGGGGCGCCTTGATAGCGCAGGATTGCAGAATTCATTCCTCCCTCGTAGGAGGCTTTTGTCAAATTAGGAAGACTGCGCATCCAGTAGTTGTCCACCGGCTTATCAGCTACCAGAACCACAGAGTAGCGCTGACCCGCAAAAATTCGGAGCTCATCTACTACCAGGGGTTCGGTCAGCTGTCCATCCGCTTCAATGACGGTCAAGTTGTGGCCATCGATGGAAAAATGAAAGCTGGGGTCGCATGACATTGAAACCAGGCGCATGCGATATCGCTTTCCTGGCACGACATCGATCACAGCGAGATCAGACATGGGTCCGCCAGCATATCGACCGAGTCCGTTGATGAGCGAGGAGTTGGCGGTCGTGCCTATGATGTGGCGCAAGACGGGAGCCACAACGTGATACCTAGTGACACGATACTGAGCAGGAAGATCACCGATATGCATAACACTCACCAGTCAGAAAGTGTGATTACAGTACTCGCTGGCAACAACAGATGGTCAGCTGAGGGTAGATATGAGACAGTTATTCGCTCACCATCGTCGACATCGTACATATATGCCAAAGGGTCATCAGGATCATAGATTACCAGGGGTCCCCTCAGACCATCACACTGTTAAAGAGGTCAGTCCTCTATTGCATGCGCAAAGTTCGAGTGATACTTTCATATTGGACAGAATAATGACTATGATACCAGTAGGTGCCTGCCTGATTCGGAGCGGAGAAAGAGTGTAAAAAAGAGTGATTTTGCGCAATGGGGCATTGTGTGACGAAGGATGTCCCATCGGCATAATTCGTCCCATTCTGGAAGATACCGTGCCAGTGCTGCAGTAAACAAGGTTAATCGATCGACGATGCGGATGATTTAATGATACTTACGACACTGGTACTCTTGAACATCGTTTCGTCTTTGAGCTCGTTGACCACCTCGATGGCGAAGTCATCTCCCTGATGTGAGGTCAGCACTGGTGCACGAAAGGAGATCAATGGATGTTCACCTTCTGGGCCGTAATCAAGGGTCCAGGGAATATACCGTCAACTAGAGTTGCTCTATCTAAGATCAGCAGTGAGCTTCGAGTGCGATTGCAATAGACTCACGAGCGTGCGAAGCCATCAGGAGCGATGACCTTATTACCTATGGTTATTCTAGTTTTGGGGCCAAGCACCGCTGACTGAGATAATGGGAAGGACTGCGAACGAGATACTATCGATGCAGCGTTGATTGATGAAATGAGAGAAACGAGTAAAATAAGAATAAGCATTGTGAATATTTACAATAAGTGGCACTCTCTTCACCCGGGAGAGTAGTGGGATGCAGGATAAGATTGTGATGCATACTTCTCGCAGCTTTTATCTCGCAGGGAGGTAGATAGACTTGAGTGTTTCCCGATTCAAGGCTGTTGTTGCCTCGATCGATTCTCCATGCCCGGAAATGGTTGCTCAGCGATCTTCAGCGCCTTGGACATCTGAATACCGACAGTGTACTGCCCGTGGGGTTAGAAACTGTCTGCCGACGCCTTGAAGAATGGTGGCGTACCCTGAAGTCATGACTCGGATGGCACAACATAAACTAACTCAGTTAGAACAGCCAACTGACCTCAGATATCCCATAGCAGTGCGAGTGCTAGGTTGCTACAACCAAGACAACTCGTCAAGTATAGGAATGCCGATGGCTAGTGACCCCTAGTCAGGCGGCCATACGCTGTAGGCGCTGACCTGTCCAAGTGTCTTAAAACCGATCAAAAGTGTATATGGGCCCCATTGATGTTATCTGTGTTAGGCAACGTGTATAATTGTAATGATCACCTTGACAGAACGGGTGACATAGCGGGGATATTATGCTAGCTTCTAACCCATACTGTCACTGTGAGAAGAAAAACGAGTGATGTACTAGTAGCTCGTCAAAGCGCTGATCAGGCAGTGACTAGGCGATCCAGGAACAGAGTATGTTGTGCCTGTTTCGTAGTTTCATCCCCGTCCATTAATGATCAAGAACGTGCCGTGTGTCCCAGATCGTCTTGGTGTAGTATATCGGTTAAAACCATCGGTGAGTGCTGATTGCTAAGCTAAAATACATGTTAGCTTGTTGTAGACCTGAGATACTTATCGTGTGGCTATATGGCAAGATTGCCATTTCCAGATTCAACGTAGCCTACTTATGGGCTAGATTAGCTCGCAACACAAACCAGTGCATTGTTTCACACAGACCTAAGGACAACATTGGCCGGGACGACAATTTCCGAAGGTGTTGCACGGACCGCCACACAGAATGGGACACTATTGCAAGTCACGGTATACCAAGAGTATCACGGTAATTATGTTGTTTGAAGGAAAAGGTAATGCGAGGGCGGTATTCAAAGCGGATTCTTTCCTCAAGGATAGAAAACCATGTGATGACTCCAAATAGGGAATGGTTGTACCTCGATTCATGAACTCGCGACAAGAAACCGTCATGCGACGCATCGCCAATAACGAGGCGCAGCTTTGTAGGATTGGGTTATGAACTAGCGGCAGTCGGAACTTTGGCAGTGGCTGAAGTACTGTGTACGCCTCGAGTGTCGCGACTAGTAGTAGTGCTCAGGCTCGGCATTTACCGATGCGCCGGTAGTTTGGTAATTCTGGTGAGCCGAGTTGTTGATTCACTGTGTGAACTGGTTTGCAGCGTTGGCCAGCAAACCCACTGCCAGGTGTGGGTAAGGGTATGGCTACCCAAAGTACAGACCCACCCCCACATTCAACTTTGCTTGATCAATCTGGGGAACGTGGAAACTTTGATTACATCAGCTTATATTCTCACGACCATCATCGTCGCAGTGGCAGTCGGCGCGCTAGAGTCCTTGCTCGTGAACGATCACATTATAATCTTTGTTTATATTGGAATTACGGTACAATGGTATGTTCTCTAAAACATACGAATTGGGCTTTCATTGACCTTGTTTATAGGGCATTCCTGCACTATTCCGTTGGTTGAGCAAGAAATATCCGAAAATTGGTGAGCAACCGGTGCTTAACTATCTACTTGGCTAACAGCTACCAGTATCATCTGTCGTTGAAGCTGAGGAGGAGGAAGTTATCGACGCAGCTGGAGATCCTATTAAACTTCCCGTTGACATCACACAACCTAACCCCAATGGCGAGGAATTCGACAACTTATACCTGGATATGAACGGTATCGTGAGTGATAGTAGTAAATACATTTTTCGTGCTGACCATCCGTACGCACAAAGGTTCATCCTTGTACTCATCCCGAGGGCAAAGTACGCATACTTCGTTCTATAAATTTGCTTTACTCCCTGACTCGTCTTCCGCAGCCGGCTCCCGAAACGGAGGAGGAAATGATGCTTGAAATCTTCAAATACACTAACAGAGTGGTTAACATGGTGCGACCGCGCAAACTTCTTTTTATGGCTATTGGTGCGCTTTACATTTATTTTGTCTCATACCACGAACTTACTGCAGAGTGCAATTAGACGGCGTTGCTCCTCGTGCCAAGATGAATGAACAGCGAGGTAGGCGGTTCAGGACTGCTCAAGCAGCAAAAGACAAGGCGGAAGCTCATAAACTTGCTGTCGCTGAGTGGGAAGGTACGTCGTTCTCAGAGCCAATCTATGCTGTATTTCTGACCGATTTCATCATTGCAGCTATGGGTAAAATTATTACTGATGACGAGAAAAACAAGGAATCTTGGGACTCTAACGCTATCACACCCGGTACGCCGTTTATGAACCTTTTAACAGCGTCGTTGCGGTACTGGGTTGTGAAGAAGATGAATACTGATCCAGGGTGGAAAGATGTACGTAGTGAACGTTTCCTAGGGATCCTTCTGATTCATTTCTGGTATAGCTACAAGTTATTATCTCGGATGCAAGTGTGCCTGGAGAAGGAGAGCATAAGATCATGGACTTCATACGCAGACAACGCACAAATCCCGGTCATGAGCCTAATACTCGACACGTAATTTACGGTTTGGTGGGTTGATTTCCCGCTATCGTGCTCTGTGTTATTGACCGCATGTTCAGGATGCTGACTTCATCATGCTCGCCCTCGCGACGCATGAACCATATTTCCGAGTACTTCGGGAAGATGTGTTTGCGCAGAACAAAGGTTCTGGGTGCCGAATGTGTGGACAAGAAGGTCACTATGCCGCTCAATGTAAAGCACTGAAATCAGAAATTAAAAAGCCTCCTCCACCGGGAAAAAAACCGTTCATTTTCCTCGATATCGCCATTCTGCGCGAATATCTGGAATCCGAGTTGAATGTGAACAATACGCCTTTCCCTTTCGATTTGGAACAGGCTATTGATGACTGGGTGTTACTCATATTCTTTGTCGGCAACGATTTCTTACCGCATTTGCCGTCACTTGAGATTCGCGAAGGAGCGATTGATACTCTCTTGAGGATCTGGAAGATGGAGTTGCCCAGAATGGGTGGATATCTGACGAACCATGGTCAACTAGTGCTTAGTCGTGCGCAGATCATATTAGAGGGACTGGCACGACGAGAAGATGAGATCTTCCGTAAGCGACAAGAGAGTGAGTATCTATGATGTGATCCGTCAACGCCTTGGAGACTTACCATATCTCAGCTGAGCAACGCCAAGACCAGGAGGCGAAACGTCATAAGATTGAAAAGTCTGAGCCTGGAGAGAACGCCACAGGCGATATTCAGTTCGCCGTTCCGTCTGTGAAACTTGGTCTGACTGCATCCACTACATCATTATCATCTCTTCCTCAACGTGCAGATAATGCTTTTGCTGCCAAGGCCGACTCTATTGGTCTCGGAGCGCCGCGTGATGCTCAGTCTCTTGAAGTCGTTCCAGTTGCAGCGCAAGCACTGGCTGGTTCGAATCGCGATGTAGTTGCCAATCGAGCTGCTATACGGATGGCGAACATGAGTGCTGCAGAGATGCTCAAGGCTGAGCTATCTGGACTCATTCCTGTGAAACAAAGTGCTTCTGCTCCTAAACCTGAGCCGGTTGTTCCTACTCCTCCACCCAAAACAGACGTTGAGCTTATGGATGACGGAGATATTCCGGGTTTTGGGAATGCTTCATCAGTACTTGAATTTGTTGATGATGGGGCTGGTGACATGGATGTCGAGCCCAATGATCCTGTACTAAATATTCCAGCTGATGAGCCTGTAACACCTGTCGCTGGTGTCAAGCGGAAGCTTGAAGATATCGAGGGAGAGGATACCGATGAAGTGGCTGGCATTGATGAGGAGTCGTCTGAAGATAACGAAGATGCGTCTTACGCCCTGGTAGTCAGGGCCGATGGCTCAGTTGAGCAGGCCGATAACGTGAGGTATGAAAAAGCTATGAAATCATTCAATGCTGTGAATAACATTTCCTCAGATTGTATGAACCCGGGTATAAGAAGCGATACTATCAGCAAAAGTTTGGCATATCAGAAAATGATAGTGATTTTCGTAGAAAGTGGGCACTTTTGTTATCGATTTCTGCACAAACCTGGCTGACTCTGCTGTGCAAAGGCTAACAAAACACTATGTAGAAGGTATTGCGTGGGTTCTGCATTACTACTATCAAGGGGTGAGCTCCGTCCACCGATTTGCCTTTATTTGCTGACTCGGTAGTAGAACCCCTCATGGCAATGGTATTATCCATATCATTTTGCACCTTTCGCGTCGGACTTCGAAGGTTTGGAAAACATGCAACTCGACTTTACTCTCGGACAGCCATTCAAACCGTACGAGCAACTCATGGGTGTTTTCCCCCCTGCTAGGTACGTCCACATTATGTAATAATTTTGATACGTAGCTCACCAGTATCGTCAGTCGCAAGCACATACCTGAAGTCTTCCACGACCTCATGACAAACGAAGAATCTCCGATTCATGATTTCTACCCATCGACTTTCCAGATCGATATGAATGGGAAGAAAATGTCGTGGCAAGGTGTTGCTCTCTTACCTTTCATAGACGAGAAAAGGTTATTAGATGCCATGGCCGAGCACTACCCTAAGCTCACTGAGGATGAAGCCCGAAGAAATAGCTGGGGTCAAACTGTCATATTTGTCGCTGATGAACATTCACTATATCCATTCTTCGAGGGATTGTATGGTAAGCGCAAGGAGAAAGAGGTATGCCATCAATTCGACCAGAACCGGTTTTGTTACTGACTACAATTACCCAGCCCCAACCCATGCCTACTAACCTGTCCAAGGGCATTAGCGGCAGTGTTCTACCAAACCCCGATTGTTTACCTGGCTCGACGTATTGTGCCCCCTTGAGTTCCATGAATCTGCAAGATATTAAAAATGATCGTTGTCTCTCCGCGTTATACTTCTTCCCAAAGCAACTCTCTCCCCATCGATCGATGTTTCTTCCAGGGGTTATAAAACCTGCGAGACAGCTTACTGGTGAGGATCTAGCTCGGAGGGGCCGAGGACATGGCCGAGGGGGCGGTATGGATCGCGGCGGTCGCGGACGAGGTGGCTATCAGAACGGCTCTTACAACAACGGACATGGGTATGGCAGCACCCATGGCCAATCACAAACTCCGACGTCATATGTCTCCTCGTACACCACCACTCAGTCTCGAACACCGTACGCTCAAGGGCCCCAGCAAGGATTCGGAGGCTATGGCTCCAATGGACAGCCACTAATTCAAAACTATGGTGATAATTATTCTGGTCAGTCGCGTGGTGGTCCACCCTCTCGAGGAGGTGCCCCTCCCTCGCGTGGAATGTTATCAAACCGCGGTGGTCCTCCCCGTGACGGCCCTCCTCGTGACGGCCCTCCTCGTGACGGTAGTTCCGGGTATGGAGGTTCTACGTCCTATGATTAAACCGCTCATCAACCGTATGGCCGTGGAGGCTACTCTGGTGGGTATGGTGGCAGCAGTGGAGGGTATGGTGGACGGGCGAACAGTGGTTACGAGGGCTACGGTGACCAGACAAGCTGAGATGGCTATGGTGGTTCAGGAGGACAAGACAACAGTGGCAGTCACATGGGTTATGGAAACCAGAATGGCGGACAGGCCGTGGTGGCTATGGAGGTGGCTACAATGGAGGAGGTTACCAGAACCCTTCGAGGGGCCGAGACCGAGGATTCTAGAGTAAATTATTTGGATACTACCTCGTTATTATTTTCCTTGGCAGGATATGTTGTATTTTAGACCATGGATGTAGATATTTCTCTGCTTTCTTTCTTGTTGATGTTCCGTTTACCTTCGGGGGCGGGGCGTATTGTCTCGTGAATTACAATAAGTACACTATGTTCGCGGTCGTTTTTTCCTCATCATCTATTGCAAACCGTGAATGCTCGAATGGCTCGCCAACATCGCACTCTCGATGGTGCCGTTTAAAGCTGACCATGTGCGAGCTCAGACCCGCAAGAGATTGTCGCACGCACACTTGTATGGATGAAGAGCAAGTTAGAGTGATACAGTGTTGCACAATTTAGAGATACATTGCGCTTGTTCCACAGAGGTTCGCAAGCATGCATGAAGTAGGTCTTCGAGGCTAGGGCTAGCGTTGAAAGGACAGGTTAAGAGAAAAATGAGCGATCACAAGTGGAACTTATCGTCGAGCGCACAGCGCTTGGCCGATTGGGAGTCCAGGTTTGGTCCAGGTGGAGCGCAAACAGGAGTGTCACGCGAATTGCTTCCGCGAGATCAAACGTTCCATCCTCGCTACATCGATATGAAAATGGCTGTACCGCCCTCAGGCTGTGATATCAATTTTTTGGATGTCACGGGGAACACTGGAATGACTCCCTGATACTTAGTGAATGAAGATTTATCATCCACAGTCCTTGAACGATGTCTGTCCCATCAGTGATTGAAATGCATTCTGGGTTCTGCCGCGGCGGCCATGTAGTGAGAAAGGATGTCGTCTTACGCACTAGACGAATGTTCGAGTTGTATTTTGGGCTGAGTAATAAAAACAGGCGTGACTCAATTGAGTCTTGGCAGCGGCGTGCGCCACAAAATTTGCAATTCAAGGGCTCAGGGCGCTTTAGGTGCACAGCCTTAGTCAAACGAAACTTAGTTCCAGTCCATACATAGACTGCGAAGCGAACACGCCGTACCCTGCGCAAGGGGGGACCGATGGCCTGGTGTATGAAAATGCTTTCGTACTGCAAGTCACCAGTATGTACAATATCTTCAACATGTTTGTCAGCTCACGCAGGACTATACTCGGGCTAAAAGCGATAAGTGATTGACCACCCTTGCCCAGCTACAAATATTGAGTTCGGAGACTTCAATCTTGAATTTCGTCGGAGGCTGACTTGGTCTGAAACGGATCCATGTTCTGTATTTAATTCTCAATGGTGAGTAGTCTACCTCCTTTCACCATCCCCCAGTCGATCATCTAGTGTCATGTCTATAACGGACGTTGCCCACCGTCTTATCCTCACAGTGATCAGTCTTATTGTGTTTATGACATCCAAAATCCTCAGTCACGCCGTCGAGCGCCAGTGGAGGCGGGACGTCAGCCCTGGGAACGCTATCGGGGTCAAGTCCTTGACGATTTGTAAAGAAACACAGTACAAGGCCAGTGATATTTATGAACTACTACACTTGTATTAAACTTTGACCATTCCTCGAACAGTTCGGCAATCTCATCAGCCAAGGGGAATTTTACGAGAGGATCGTATTTTACCACTCATCGAAATGGCATGTGTACCAAAAAGGGCGATATACAGGGTTTCTGACAGTCTTCCCGGTATGTCGCTGAACCTTTTGTCTTTCGCTGCACGTTTCTGAGATCTACTTTTAGGCAAGTGAATCTCATTGCGTTGATCTATACTGTGTCGAAGAGCCTGAGATTCTTTGGGAAAATTATTGGTGTTCTCGGCTTGGTATGCTCACGTCATTATGTTCCTTGGCGCACTATCACGATCTATGAGCAGCCGCGTTATCCACCAAGAGTGCCCGGAATGAGGCTAATCAAATATGCACCTTTGTTTCCACGCTTGGCTTCCCAGCTGCCCTGGAGCTCTTGCCATCTTGAGAATATTTCGAGCGCATGCAAAGACACCATAAGGAGAAGAGAGTATGTCGAGGTCCTTGCAAAAAGTATCATCAGGCGCAAAGTGAAAGACTCGCAAGTACGCCACGGTAGCATCAGTCCGCCATATCATCCGGTCCCAAGTTTGAATAGCCAGAAAGCACACGACCTCCGCAAAGCTCTTGTGAAGACACTAGGAGCTAGCGCGTTGAAGAGGGAGTCACTCGTGATCAAGGTCAAAGAAGCACCCCACACTCCGAAGGAAATCCGTTTGGAGCGTCGCATGCGTTTGGCCCTTGGAGAGAATCTATCGATCAAGAACCTTGCTTCCGCTGCTATTGCGAGAAAGGCGCCTGCATCTCCTCTGCCCGACCGTTCGCCATCCCGGACCCGTTCTCTACAGCCGAAGACACGTTATCGAAACCAGAAGTCGAGTCGTCACAGTCTTCATGAGGCAGCACCCACCTCGTTCACACTGTTCGTGAACCTCGGCCCGGACTCGGAAGATGCTGTTCCAGGTTCCTGTCACGCCGTAGTCTCTGTGTAAATATTATATGCCATGCATGTGAGCTTATCTGCGAATGAACCTGCAAGTTGAATGAATGAATGAATTTTTATTTGACCGTCTACGTGTAGTAAGTAGTCGAGACTGTCGTCCCTCGACCGTTACTAGGCCAAAAGGCAGTGATGTGCTTTAATTATCGCGGACAGTATTGTTTATGCTGATTATGGGAGCGAGCTTACACTACGTTCACATAAGCTCAGTAAGCCAGCACTGAATTGAATTGAATTTTATATTTGGCCATCTATGCTCACATCAGCCAAATCACGAGGACGACCAGTTCGTACCGCATCAGCCGATTTCCCAGTCCGCTACAAACCCCTAATCTCCGGCTTCAAAGCTTCAAACTTTGTGGTGTGAGCATGCGAAGCTTTTGTCGCGGCCTTGAAACTATCTCATTGATTTCTTGTCAGTCGGCATTCATCCAAGCTGGTAGGGCATTCCAGACAAAGTACTTGTGGTTTTTGACTCGGAGGAATGTACAAAATCATAGTATACGTACGTTTTATGTAAATTTGTAATCGGACAGCGATCGTGTCAACAATTTTGATGTGACTTACCTCCGGGTCCGTATATAGCCCATTATTTATACCAGTCAGCTCCGCCATCGATAGTCCTTGTCGCACCTTATGGCGTCTTGTCGGGACGTTGAAGGATGGTGCATCGTATCAAACCTTCGTGAACTCGATTTCACTCTTTGCTTTGAGGAAGGCGTCATTTTAACATCTCTTTTGGCTTTACTGCTACTGTCGGCAACATGCAGAATTTGGGCCTTGAGATATCTTCCGTCTCGTGATATCTCGCGGAAGAGTCGATGGATATTATGGGCGAAACTGGTGCGTTCCAATAGCTTTACATATGTGTCTACCTCGAACCAACTTGGTGGGCAGATTTTGTTGGGACTGGCCATTGTTGCATCCTGCTTCAACCTCTTCATCGTCTTGTCATTCAAGAGAACAGTATCGGTCGTGTGGCCTTACATCCTCGAACCACTCGCGCTGCTTGCGTCTTGGGTACTCACCCGACTGAACCATCGCCGGACACGGTCATCATCAACCATCCTCCTACTATTTTGGCCTTGTTACACCGTCAGCCTCGCAATATGGACTAGATCTTTCGTGCAGGGCGAAGTTTCCAAGGGACTTTTCGTGGTTCTTTCAAAATGGGCTGTCGAACTTTTCTCTCTCCCGGCATACGTGCTGGAGTGCGTCTCCCCTGATGATTCGGTCCAGGATAATACAGAGAGCCCAATAGTCACGGCAAATGTATATAGCATCTGGTCATTTGCGTGGTTGACGCCATTGATGCAGAGAGGTTCGAAAGAGTTCATCACGGAAAATGACTTGCCTGCTTTGCTTCCCCGTGACGAGTCAGAGAATCTCGGAAATGATCTAGAGAGTGCTCTGGAAAAACAGTGAGTACAATTTTGATAAAAGAAGATTTTCTTTGTCCGACCAAGTTGTAGCTCGTCCGTATGGCTCGCATTGTTCCTATCTTATGGTGGCCCGTATGCGGGTGCTGCAGCCTTGAAAATCTTGCAGGATATTCTTGCATTCCTGCAACCTCAACTTCTCCGATGGCTCCTGGCATACATCTCGAACTATCAGAGCACCAAAGGCGCGTCTAACCTCCTTGTTGGTCCGAGCCCATTCGAGGGATATGTCGTTGCTATCATCATGTTTGTGGCATCTATGGCGCAGAGCGTTGTTCTCCACCAGGTAACCCGGCCAATGTGATCGTGTTCACGACACTGACCACAATACAAACAGTACTTCCAAATCTGTTTCGAGACAGGTATGCGTGTCCGCGCTGGCTTGGTGACTGCCATCTACAAAAAGTCTCTCGTGCTTTCTAGCGATGAGCGAGGGAGTCGGGCATCTGGAGATATTGTCAACTTGATGTCCGTCGATGCGAGTAGACTGCAGGACCTATGCACCTATGGTCTGATTGCGATCTCTGGACCATTCCAGGTAAGGCAGGATTACTCTCTATAATAATCAGGCTCACACTATCGTCAGATTACACTGGCTTTCGTATCATTGTACAACCTTCTCGGATGGTCGGCTTTTGTCGGAGTTGCGATCATGATCATCTCTATTCCGCTCAATACGGCAATTGCACGGATGCTAAAGAAGATGCAGGAGCAACAAATGAAGAACCGTGATCGCCGGACGAGGCTAATGAGTGAGCTTCTGGCCAATATTAAAAGGTACGTCAGCCTCGTGTACGCAGAGAATTTCATTAACGATCGTTATTCGTGCAGCATCAAGCTTTATGCATGGGAATATGCATTCATCCGCCGCGTTCTGCATGTGCGCAATGATTTGGAACTGAAGATGTTGAAGAAAATTGGTATCGTAACGGTACGCATTGATTTCAAGACAGAGTAGCCCGTATTCATCCTTGCGCAACTATCAGGCTCTCAATGCGACGCTTTGGGGAGGCATTCCTTGTGTGTCCCCTGCCTTTGACTCGTTGCTCACAACTAACAAACAAATCTCTCAGTAATCGTGGCGTTTAGTTCTTTTGCCACCGCATCTGTGTTCTCGTCGCGACCACTCACGGCCGACGTCATCTTCCCTGCGATCTCACTGTTTATGCTTCTCCAGTTCCCACTTGCTATGGTGAGTGATAGTTGCATTGCAACTTCAACAATCGTTCGACTGTGTCGCAGTTTAGTCAAGTCACGTCGAACATCATCGAGGCACTAGTTTCCGTCAAACGTCTGTCAGGTTTCCTGCACGCTGAGGAGTTGCAACAAAATGCCCTCGTGAAGGTGCAGAAAAGCAGTCTGAGCCTTGGTGACGAGGTCGGCAACTCTCTAACTGCTTATGATCGTTTTCACATTTGTAACAGGTGCTTTCAATCAAAGGTGGCGAGTTCCAGTGGAACAAACAAGATATTTCAGCTGCTCTGGAAGATATAAACTTGACGGTACATAAGGGGGAACTAGTGGGTGTACTTGGTCGTGTGGGCAGCGGGAAGAGTAGCTTGTTGTCAGCGATTATCGGGGACATGCGAAAGACAGAGGGTGATGTGGCTTTGTTCGGCAATGTAGCTTATGCCGCTCAGAATCCTTGGTGCGTCGCATATGCGGCATTTTCTAGCATGTTCACTCACAAGCGAATAGGATTCTTTCTGCGTCGGTTAGAGATAACATCCTTTTTTCACACGAGTACGATGAGGTGTTCTATAACCTTGTTATTGAAGGTATGTACATGACTAATTGTATGAGATTGGACTGACCTTTATCTACAGCTTGTGCTTTGAAGACCGACTTAGAGCTTCTCCCACAGGGTGATCTGACGGAGGTTGGCGAAAAGGGTATGTTTCTGACCATCTCTTTGGCGAGCCAATCAATGTTCATGGGGTCCGTTCTATAGGCATTACTGTAAGTACTTCGGGATAGTAACATATCAGCCAAAGGCAAATGATCTCTCAGCTCAGTGGTGGCCAACGTGCTCGTGTCGCGCTTGCTCGTGCGATCTATGCTCGTGCAGATCTGTAAGTATCTTCTGTTCACACATAGTATGGTGCTAACGCATGCGTCCTCCAGGGTTCTCCTTGATGATGTTTTAGCTGCCGTCGATTCCCATGTTGCCCGACATGTCTTTGGTGAATAAGAGCATTCGGTCTCAGACTGACTTCCTTCTAATGATATTATGTAACAGATCATGTTATCGGTCCTCAAGGCTTACTCGCAACCAAAGCGCGCGTTCTTGTCACTAACAGCATCTCGTACCTCAAGTATTTCGATCAACTTGTTTACCTGCGCCGCGGTATTATCTTGGACAGTGGCTCGTACGATGAGTTGATGTCGAATCCGGATAGTGAAGTGCGCAAGCTTGTGTGAGTGTATTTTGATTCATGATGTTCGATGCAATCTAATTGAGTTATGACAGTCACGGTCATGCTACGAGCGGTTCCAACTCTGGAACGACCACACCTGGACGGTCCAGCGGCATGTCCACTCCCACTACAAGCGAGGGGGACATGCAAGCCACCCTTGTTGGAGAACTTGAATCTGTATCAGAGAAGGTATCGCGTAGAGAAAGTTTCACAAAAGCTGTCCTCGCTATGCCGCCCAAGCTGCGCGACGCGTCTTCCGATGGCATCACGAAAGAGCACAGTGAGCAGGGCCGCGTCAAGATGGAAGTGTACTCGCAGTACCTCCAAGCAGCGTCGAAAAAAGGGTTCCTGATCTTTGTACTCGCTACGGTTCTGCAGCAGATGGTATCTGTCATGTCAACCGTAATGCTCAGGCTTTGGGGCGAGCATAACCGCGAGATGGGTGCCAACGCGGGATTGACCGACAAGTATTTCCTGGGATATGGTCTGTCCAATTTGATGGCCATTTGCTTAGGCGCATGTGCTGCGCTTCTGATTTGGGTTTTCTGCTCGCTTCGGAGCTCAAAGCACCTTCATGATTCGGTTAGTGCTGCGTTCCAAGTATGGATGAAATTTTTCATCTATTTTTCAGATGCTGCATTCGGTCATGCGTGCGCCCCTCAGCTTTTTTGAGACAACGCCAACGGGACGGTGCGTCAGATCAGTAAACTGTGGAATGATTTCTGAGTTCGAACAATTCTTGTTGCAGTATCTTGAACTTGTTTTCTCGTGATACATATGTTGTCGATCAAATACTGGCGCGAGTGATCCAAAATCTGATACGCACAAGCGCGGTTTGCGCTTCTATTTTATTGGTCATCGGGTTCAGCTTCCCGCCCTTCTTGATCGCCGTCGTTCCTCTGGCATGGTTCTACTACAAGATCACCGTGTATGAATGGCTTTGTTCTTCTTCCAGAATCATCCTGATATTATCAATAGGTACTATCTCGCGACGTCACGGGAACTCAAGCGTCTGGATGCGGTGTCCCGCTCACCCATCTTTGCGTGGTTCTCGGAATCCCTGGCTGGAATTTCGACTATCCGGGCGTACGAACAACAAGCCGTTTTCATTGCGAACAATGCTCGTCGTATTGATCGCAACCAGTTGTGCTACCTTCCTAGTACTGCCGTCAATCGATGGCTTGCAGTAAGATTGGAGTTCGTTGGAGCAGTGATCATCTTCGTCACTGCTGTTTTGGCTGTCTCTGCCGTCATGACCAGCAACGTTGATGCAGGATTGGTCGGTCTAGTTCTGTCATATGCTTTGAACACAACAGGTTCACTGGTGAGTGGCTTTTTCTCTGTTCTGAGGTGTTGGTAACTAAACGGTCGCAGAACTGGTTCGTCCGCTCCGCAAGTGAAGTAGAACAGAATGTGGTTAGCGTCGAGCGTATTGTCCACTACGCCAAAGACCTTGAGCCAGAAGCTCCTTACGAGATCCCTGAGAATAAGCCCATCTCTGAGTGGCCCACAGCTGGGGAAGTTGAATTCCGGTGAGTCTGTCGCTGTATGCACGAAATTGTATTGAACTTGTTTGATTTAGGGACTACTCAGCACGGTATCGGCCCGGGCTTGATCTAGTCCTCAAGGATATTTCCATGACCATAGTCAGTCATTCCGCCAGGTTTCTCCTACATGTACGCTGACTCGAGATGTTCTAGAAACCGAAAGAGAACATCGGAATATGTGGCCGGACTGGGGCAGGGAAATCATCGGTAAGATATTTCCTTTCTTTTGTTGGACTGTGACGATACTTTTGCAGCTTCTTCTTGCCCTCTTCCGGATCATCGAGCCTGCATCCGGAGCTATCTTCATTGACAAAGTAGACATTACCAAACTTGGCTTGCATGACTGTGCGTCTTCTTTGAGCTGTCCGTTTGGATACTTGGACACCCATTGATCAAACCAACAATAGTGCGGTCCGCGATATCCATTGTTCCTCAAAACCCAGATTTGTTTGAGGGGACATTGCGAGAGAACATTGACCCTGTTGGCGAGCATCAGGATGTTGATATATGGACTGCTCTGGAACATGTCCGTCTTTGAAGTATGTCTGTACTTCTGATGCTTACGAACGACGCTTCTATAGGCCCATCTGAAGGCATATGTCGATTCACTCCCTGGGGGACTAGATGCTCCGGTTCAGGAGGCCGGATCATCACTTTCAGCAGGTCAGAGACAGCTCTTGTGTTTCGCGAGGGCGCTCTTGCGCAAGGTACGAGCGTCTCTTTTGGCTGGTTGTGAGTTTTCATCGCCGACACTCCCTAGACTAAAGTGCTCGTCCTCGACGAAGGTCCGTACGAGCGGCATCTTGTTATTCTGCAAGACTAATATGCATGATTCTAGCAACATCTGCAGTTGACCTAGATACCGACCGAGCGATTCAAGAAATTATCCGGGGTCCAATCTTCCGCGATGTGACCATTCTAACTATTGCGTATGTCACATGTCCAACATCGTTGATGATCAGTGCCAATCATGATTCTATAGGCACCGCTTGAATACGATCATGGAGTCTGATAGGATTCTTGTTCTAGATGCTGGGAGGGTAAGCATACTCCAAGGATATTCATCCTTAATTTGTTGTTGATTGGCCAATTTAGATTGCAGAATTTGATACTCCAAAGAAGCTGCTGGAGAACAAGAGTTCTATCTTCCGTTCTATGGCGATGGAGGCTGGTCTAGTTCAGGTCCACCTTGATGATGCAGAAGTGAACGCACAGGAGTAAATATACCTAATCATGCACAATATTTCTTCAAGGGTCTTGTTCAGAAATATGACGTCATAACTATGTAGATATTGCCATGTTCTTGCTCTGAATCTTATGTTTCGCTATCAGCTATTCAATATTCAATTGTGAGACTCGATAATGCAATTGGGATGCCCCGATACTCGCCTTGCGATGTACCGCAGAAGCATCAGATGAAACCAGGGCGTCTTTGCTACTACCCAATGCCTCGGAAGAGGTTGAAAGTTATTTCAAACGTTCTCAATTGAACTTACTACCAGTAGTAGGATTCCTACCAAAGATATTAGGCTTGACCTGGTACCTGTGACGATCTACCGAGCGTTGATCTGTTTGCGGCGTGCGCCGCTGCCAATAGTGGAATCGACATGCGCTGTTTGTTAGTCTATTATGTAACGAGGCACGAGCGGAGGAATAGAGCTGTGTCTTCGAGCGAACGGCTAACGTGGCACGGCGCCTCTTGTCTCCGTGCTACAACGACCGTTAGTACTCAGAACTTTTCTCGTCGTTCTCGTTTTATTTCCCCTCCCTCCTCTTCCTTTTCTTTCATCGTTCACGATTCGAGATCCTCGCTCTCCTCAAAAGTCCACAGCAGGACCCGGAGGACACCTGAAACATCAATCGCAGCGAGGAATCCCACCCTCCCTCGCAGCTCACCTCTCTCTTTCAGGTTAGTCCCTCGGGGCCGGAAGACGCTGCGCGTCCTCGCCCGGAAACTCTCGTTGATCGTCTCAGAAAGTAATTCATTTAGAATTCATTTATTGCCCTGTCCCTCGTTAGATTACCATATAACAAACCATCCTTTCCTTCAGAACACGTTTGAGTGACCTCAAAAGAGAGGGAGACTAGACGTTCGAGGCACATAGTAAAGTCACAATCTTTAATTAGTAATTTCCTTCAATGATAGTGCAGCGCATGCATGCATACGTACTGCAGAACCAACAACATCTTCCGAAACGGGAGTGCAGATCTTCACCATCATCGCTTCACCTCGTACTTTTCCCAGCCAACTTCTTTCAGCTTCTCAACCTTTGCGACAACCTCGCTCTCTAATCCTCTTAGATACACATCAATGTCTGCAAACAGATAAGGTATACCAGCCCCGAGAATCCGCACAGCTAGCAATCCAGCATTCATACCGCCGTTAATTGCAACCGTCGCTACAGGTATACCTCGCTGTGGTGACACTCAGACGTCAACGAATCACATAAAGACTCAAAGACCCTTACTGGCATTTGCACGATACTATGCAACGAATCAACACCATCAAGAGAGCTTCCTTTCACAGGAACTCCAATGACAGGAAGCGCGGTCATGGCAGCAACCATGCCAGGAAGATGTGCTGCACCACCTGCTCCAGCAATGATCGTCCTCAAACCCCTTGAGCTCGCTGACCTTGCGTATTCGACGAGGCGATCTGGTGTGCGATGTGCAGAGACGATGGTGAGTTCATAGGGAATCTTGAACCGATCCAGGATACGAGCAGCCGGCAACATTACAGGAAGGTCGGAATCGGAGCCCATGATCACACCAACGAGCGGGTATTTGTGGGAAAAGCCGCTGCCTTGTGCGGGGGTCTCTGGGACGTATAGAGCAAGTTCTTCTTCAGTACTCCCTGACGGTAATGCCTTTAACAGTGGTCGCAGGCGAGAGCGGACCTCTGAATCTGAGTTGCCCACGACGGTGACGTGTCCCATTTTACGTCCTTTGCGACACTCCGATTTGCCGTACAGATGGACCGCACAACCATCTGTCTTGATACACTCAGATGCGAAATTCGTGACTTCTGCCATGTTGGATGAAGCGCCAATGATATTCAGCATTGCAGCTGAAGACACTTTTAGTGACGTGGAACCAAGCGGGAGTGACAGTATGGCGCGCAGATGATTTTCGTACTGGGAGGTTTCGCAAGCCTCTATGGTATAATGTCCAGAATTATGTGGCCGAGGGGCAATTTCGTTGATATAGATAGAGCCTGACAGAATCGGTAGGTTAGACTGGTTCGCACAATCCAGAGAAACTATCTTCTACCGTCTTCCATGAGAAACATTTCGACTCCAAAGACACCAGCGCCCTGGAAGGTCTTGACTGCGGCTTCGGCTACGCTCTGTGCGCGAATAGCAATATGTGGATCGCGACTCCGCAAGGGGGCAAACACCAAATGACAAATAGTTGTCTTTGTGAACGGTCTCCACAGCGGGATATGAGCGAACCTCCCCTGTCGTGGAGCGCACTACCATGACAGCGATCTCCTTCACGAATGGCACCCACTTCTCGGCATACAAGGGACGATTCCCGAGGGCAGAGATAGCTTCTTCCGCTTGAGCAATATTCCGAACAACAAAATTTCCCCGCCCATCATACGCCAACGTGCGACTTTTGAGCATGAATGGCAAGCCAATTTTTTCCGCAGTTTCATGTATTGATGTGACATTGGACTCGACACAGAGAAACTCTGACACGGGACATTGGTGACTCTGGAGGTGCTGTTTCTGTATCAATTTGTCTTGGATAGTCTTCACCGTAGACGGACTGGGATGAATGACAGCTCCGGGCACTGACTGAATCTCTTCAAGTATGTTCGTATCGACGTGCTCAATCTCAACAGTTAGGATGTCGACCTTGCTGGCCAGTGCCTTGATTTTTTCTGGGTCTACGAAAGATCCATCGATGTGAGCAAGAAGGGGAGATCGCGGGGACACAATCTGCTTTGCTGGACTATTCTCTCCAACGTCAAGGAATACTATATCGACGTTGAGCAGGGCCGCCGAAGCGGCTAACATTCGCCCGAGCTGACCTCCGCCTAGAACAAGCAAGTCAGAGGAGACGATAAAAAACTAGAGACATAGCCTGGTAGATATCATGAGCGCTTAAATCGAGAGAATTCAACGCTGTGAGCTCACGCGCACCAAGAACCCCGACAACCTTGCCACTCATCGTGTTTAAAGTCGATTTCGCGTAGATCGTGCGCGTGAAGAAGTGAAAGATCTGCAAAGATATGATCAGTATTATGTAATCACATCTTTGTAAGTAGTACGCTGAAATTTATTGATCCTTCTCAAGTTCGACAGATGGGCCCGCCAGCACCAAAGCCTGCTGCTCGCAGGAGGAACAGGAAACGTAAAAGACGCGCCGTATCTTCCGGTTCTTCCTCTTCGTCTGATGATTCATCTTCGGATGAATCCACGCAATCTATACCGCAAAAGCCGGCACCTCTCCCAACCAAACAACCTGAATCCGACACGAGTTCGTCGTCTGAATCTACATCCTCAGATAGCGACTCCGAATCAGATGATGATGACGCTCGTACATTCATGATAAAAGAACAAATGCAGACCGACGGTCTGAAAGTTCCTAAACAAAAAGACATCCCTCGACAAAGGTCACCTTCACCCTCCCTGCCCAGTGCTGAAATACCACCTTTTCTACCGCCAAATCCGTCTGCGGATTACGAGGCGCGTGAGAAAGCCATGAAAGATAAATTCAGGAAGTTCTGGATGTCATCCCTTGCAGAAGGATTCAAGGAAGACCTTGAGGAAATACGGAAGGTTAGCAGATGATTATTCCAGACATGAGTCGATCCTCATGAATGACTTTTGCAGGAGCCAACTTTGGGACCCTCCAAGCTAGCACTGCTTATTGATTCGCTCGCAGCTGGGGCAGATATTTTTACGTCATCTGCGTCCGCCAGCGGGATAGACATGAATGAAGTAGATGTCGTCATGGGTGAATGATACAGAGTTCGTGGTCATCTATATAATCCTCTTTTCTGCATGTAACCATGAACTGCAGAGTCTCTTAGTGGTGTAAGACCACTGACGCGTGCTTGGATCATTCGGGGCTCTATCGCGGGCAAACATATTGAATGATCTTGACACGTTCCGCATGTTTGAGCCTCCCAGTAAATTTGGGAGTCCGGAACACCGTCAATATTGCAAGGATCCCGTCTGCATCTCGAACAGAGACATCAAATGCAGTCCGTTATACATAGACGACGAAGAGCTTTTGCAGTTAGTAATATCTTAGGGAGGCACCCGGACTTTGTTACGATCTATAGGTTGATGCACGTACGATGTGCGGTATTCACTGATAAAGACGAGCCCCGAAATATCAGTCTACAAGTTTTTTTTGGTTGCTATTCCGCTCATGTTCCCGTCATTCGACCTGCTAGAAGACTAAGTTAATACATGCAGCTGCAATGAAATCATAAATATTAAATCGCAAATATATACACCAAAAGCTAACAAATTGCATCAATAATTAACGAGCGCTAATGACGTATTGAAGGTATTCATCTAATGTCTATCCAAGTGTATCAGCACGAAACATTTTGTTCGATCAGCAACACATCTCTTACCTTATCCATCTCATCAAGTTGTTGGAAAGCACCCGCGTATATCTCTTGAATATCTGGGTGTAGAGTCGTCATATCTATTGGTTTTCCAAACAGTGACTCGTCCACTGGGTGTACAGAGGTTTGAGGCACCCTGGGTGCTGCACTAGCAATTTCAATGATCGCCATCATATGCGAGAGACCGAAGTCATCTTTGGGAATGTACGGTCGCTTGGGAATTTGCGGTTTGGGGGTGGTGTTGATACGCGGCGTTTCAGGGGGGCTGATGAGCTGTCCAGTGGGGGTAGCATACGTCGATACTTCTGACATGACAGAAGCGATCGACGATTGACGAATAGGGCGAGGAGCATTTGTTCCTTGCTTTGATGACGGGGTAGTAGATCGGGTGCGGCTGTGTCGGCCATCTGCTGCAGTAGGTGTCGGTGTCCGAGATATGTCAGACACTGGTGATGCAACGCGTCGAGCCCCAGTGACACTACTCGCAAGCGGTGTGGGAGTCCTGCCGTCAGAACCAGAAGGGGGAGTCACGGCATCATCGACGGAATATTCTGAGGGTGCAGAGCCAGAGCCACCAGAGGGAAGACCGTCAGACTGACTCGAGGCCGCAACGACATATTGAGCGTGAAGTCGACCATCTTTGATTTTGTTCAGTACGCGATCAATCTTCTCGTTCATGCCTTCTTTATTGCGCCCGAGGACGCCTTCTAGCAAGTCGTTCTTTTGTGCCGAGTTGCCTTCGCAAAACTCTTGCTCGACAATGTCACTGATGTCAAACGACTCGCCGTCTTGCACGTATGAATAGCGCATCTTGTCTCCAGCGTCATACCTGGAGCTGCGGATCATGGCGTTTCCGGGTAGAAGAACATCTACGCCGCGCAGTGAGTTCATCTGGGCCGAAAGAATGGCCTTCTGATTCGCTCGCGATGCGGCGCGCTGTGCTGCAATGATCTCTTGTCTTGACAGCTGCCTCGGTTTAACTTCATCAGTACCCGAAGTCTGATTATCAGAGCTGAGACTAGAGCCAGAAACTGAATCACGGAAATGTTGAAGGGCGATTTCATCAAGGGGCGCGGACATGCGATGACGAGACGATGATGTTCGATAAGAGATTGCTCTGCGGAGAATGAAGACAGGATCATCGATATGAATATCATCTATGCTTCCAAGCAGTTGAGCAGAATCGATAGATCTGCGCTTGCCTTCCTGAGCTCGGCGGAAACTGGGAGGACGAGTATATGCATCGGTAACTTTACTTGAAGGTGACAGTTCTCGTTCTGGACCAACGAAGTCAGCACTCAAATCCATTTATGCTAAGTGTATGTGTATTCTTACCTTGCCCTCCAACGTCAGCTGTGAGACCATATCGGACTTTGCTGGTACTCCGCCTCTTCGTCATCTTATCTTCAACTTCGTCACCACCATCAACGACACCTTCCAAGATGCCGAAACGCTCAAGTCCCAGTTCAATTACTTCAGCAACAGTGACATTCTTCGGGAAGGTAAAGACTTTTCGGCGCTGACCCTGTGATACACCAGAAGAAATTGATGATGTAGAATGGGTTCTATCACGTAGCGTGTTCTTGAATACGATGGCTTCTGTGACTGGGTCGAAGACCATATCATCGGGCAGGTCCTCGGGATGGATAACAAGCTGCAACGTGAAGCGGTACGAGGGAGAGCTGAAACGATCAGGAGTCACGTTGACACTGCTCACCGAGGTAGTTAGACCCTCGGCTACATCGTGAGACGTATCAGCCTGCACTGTCTCATCACCTTCTTCTGTCGTGGCGCTGTCATCTGCGCCATCACGGCGTCTGTTGAGGTAGAATTTGACAACGGAGTCGTCACTGAAGTCGTTCATGGATAACTTCTTTATGGCGGGATGCATGGAGAGGTTGCTTGAGATGGAGCTGATACTGCCCACACTGCTCCGCTTGACTTTTGGTAATTCCATGGCGGCCTCTACAAGCGACTCGAAGACTCCGAGAGGCTTTTCTTCCGGAAGCAGATCTGCAGATGAACCTTCCACCTGTTTGATAGTGAGGTAGTAATCTGCTCCGTCCTCGCCAGCGGGGAGACGGAAGCGTTGAATAGCTTGACGAACGAGGTCGGCTGAAGTAGTAGATGCGTTGAGAAGAACAGTCTTGAAAGTCGCCTCGGTCTGCAAGTGTTGGCCTGCAAACACACGGATGACGCTGAGCTCAGGCACACCAACACCTTGTCCGTCAGCAGTGGGCGAAAGAACGAGGGAGCCGGGTCGTGGTCTAGAGGAGGGCAAGCCCAGCCCAAGCCCAGCGGCAGAGGTGGCAGAGGTATTATACGAACTCGAGCTTGATAAGACAGCGGAAGCAGATTGTAATCCGTATGAAGGCGCTTCCGGTGGCGATGACGGCGAACGATTGAGATATTGCTGATACAGTGCCTGTTGTTGCTGATCCCGCTGGCGCAGCTGTGACGCATGCTGCGACACCTGAGCCTGTACTTGTTGTGGCGGTGTCTGAGGCGTCTGTTGTGACTGAAGTCTCGTTGGCGTCCTCGAATCGTTTGGCGTGCGAAGAACTTGCTGTTGTTGTTGCATGGCTGATGCAGTGACAGGGGACATCGGAGGTTCAGGTGCGGGTCCGTGAAGGTTGCTGGAGGACTGCCCTGATTCTTGAGACCCGCGGGTTTCATTGGAAGCGGTTTCGATGGAATTTTTATCCTTGCCTTTATCCTTCTTGCGGCCAAAGAGTCCGAATACGCCTCCTTTCTTTTTCTCCTTTTTCTCCTTTGCGTCATCATCTGTCGTGTCGCGTTGCTCTTTGCGAAGTTTACCAGGCGCCTGCACAGGCTTCTGGACTGGGGTATTCGAGATGGGCTGTAGAGACTTGTTCTTGAGCTTCTTTTTCGAGGCCTCTTCGAGAACTTCAATTTCCTCGCGGGTGCGTTGTCGCTCGACCTCTTGCTTCTGCATGATTGCGCTCGGAAGAAGGGGGCCGCTGGGTGCTGAAGCTTGTTTGACTGGCTCATCACGAGCAATTGAAGGCGTCACGGAGAGTTTTCTTGTTTCGGTTACTTCGGCAGGATCAATGCTCTTACTAGATGAAGGCGGTGAAGACGAAAGGACATCAACAGTGATACGATCGCGTGAAGATTGATGGCGTAAAGCTTGTTGAGCAAGTGCCTGTTGTTCCTCCTGCTGCCTCTGTTCGGTGATTATTATCTCTGGCTGCTGTTGTACCTGGATTTGCGCCTGTTGTCTCTCCGGTGTGCCGCTAGGTCGCAGAGTATCAGGCGCCACAAGCATCTGTCGCTCTATCTTCTTCTGCGCGTTTTGTGCTTGCATATCTTCTGCAACGCTATCATCCCAGCTCATTCCGTCATCCGGCTCCATCTGCATGCCCATAGAATCCTGCTGCTCATCGCGGCCCATCTGACCTTGACGCTGTCGAACAAGCATGTCTTCTGCAAGGTCTGGGTCTTCTTCCTCATATGCACCGTCATCCCACTCTATGTCTTCTTCTTCTTCGTCTTCCTCATGCCAGACAGCAGGCGGATATCGGTGTACAGACCGTGCAGTTGTAAATGTGACACCTTTGCCTTGCCCAGCACCTGTAGGTGGAAAACCAGGGGTAGGAGAAGGGGAATGGTGCGAGCCAGCGCGAGAAGAAAGATTATTCCGCACGCGTTCGACGTCTTCTTGGAGTTCTTGTGGTGTCGCGTGTGCAAGCTGAGAAGGAAAGTCACGAGTTTGAAACTTGTTGGATGGTGCAGGACTCACGTCCACATTCCTGTGCTTGTTCAACCTGGCCAAGCGTTCAAAGGGCGTCTCAATATTCTCTGCAGGAATATATCCGACGTCCTGTGTCTTGAGCACACGAACAAGCCACCAATAACTGTTACTGTCGTCCATAAGGAACAAGCTATCACCTTTTACAACGCTGGCTTGACCTTCGACGGTCGCAGCGAAGCTGTGCAGCGAGTAGACCAAATCAAAGTCGATAGATTCATTTGGAATAGAAAGTGAAGACGAACGATCGTCGTCTTCGTCCATATATTCTATCTCGCGCTCTTCGCCATCAGAGTCATCTTCTAGAACAGAATGCTCTTCATCAGAAGCGCCTGCATAGGTATTGGTTGCATCTGCATGGGCGTGCATATGTGCAGATGCTGTAGGGTCGTCGGCCATAATTTGGTCACGAAGGTCGAAAGTGTCCTGGCGCTTCGGTGAACGTCGCTGGTGGTCTTGTGTTTGCATATTGTACGTGATTATTTAACGAAATATTGGCCTGAGAGGATGAAGATTCTATAAGAGTACAATCCAAGAAAGCTGTCAAAACATGAGAAACGAAAGGTGGTCGGTGTGCAGGTAAAAAAAAAACAAGCTTTGCAGGCGACGAAGGAATGCTAATAATGATGGTGCTCGATGCGTGTTCAGCGTTGTCCTGGTGAATGTTGATGGCGTTGAACTACTTTAGTGGCTGTGCAAGTTTTCTATTCTCAGAGTCAATTTCGCTGCTGTACGACTATGATCACTCGCAGCTACATAGTATTGCACTGGGATGTACCCCCAGCCTTCGAGATCTGAGCCTTCCCAGCTGTCCACGTTCAAACCCACTCGTGATATTAACGTTTATGAACTCTCCGCGGATGAAGCCAGTACCACGGGCTTGCAAAACGAGACTTCGGTGCTTTCCATCGACCGAGAGGACACACTCGCGCTTCTAGGGATATTTACTCTTACGGTTTTGAAAGGATCTGTTTCTATACTCGGTGTAACGTTGTCCGCCTCAAAGACAGCTCACCATGTGTTCGCTCCTCGTTCTGCTCCGATCCCCATCTTGCAATGCGCCTCATCGAACGTACATACCGACTTGGACATATATTCTCTCCCTCCTCGCGTGAGACAGAATCACGGCGGAGCTGTAGTGGCAATTCGATCGCTCGATACGGGAGTGGAGGGTCTCGGACGGGTATATCGCGTCTTTGATGGAGTTTTCGAACCTTCGCGTTGGCAGCGAAGCTCGGCAGAGGTTATACGGCCCGGCGTGAACTTGGTACGTGTGCTGTACTTGAATGTATGTAAAGTATAATTTATCCTATCATACAGATGACGCACAGCGACAGGGACGTGCTACCGTTCGTATTACCAGAATCGTGGAGTATTGCCCTGAGCGCGGCAGAGACGCCGCCATCTTCAGCGGATCCCATACAACCCTCAGTGTACGTTGTCAAGGGTCCGAAAAAGTCCGGAAAAAGTACATTTGCTCGGACGCTTTTGAACAGGCTTCTAACAAGGTATGTTTGGAATTCAATACATATGAACACCGCTAACAATACTTTATAGATTTCGGCGCGTCGCATATCTTGAATGCGACGTAGGGCAGTCTGAATTCACACCTGGGGGTTTGGTCGCCCTAAATATTATAGATACACCGGTATTTGGTGAGTGATCACTACATTAACTCATTAGCGCCCTTCAACTATCTTTGTATCTTAGGCCCGCCTTTCACACATCCTAGCCTTCCATACCGAGCGCACTACGTTGGAGCGACTTCACCACGGTGCAGTCCGGCACACTATCTTGCGGCCGTTCAAGCGCTCCTCGAAACGTACAAGTTCGAGATCCAAACTTCGATGCCTGATGACGAGTCGATCGACACGAGGGTCACCGACGTTATTCCCCTGGTGGTCAATACAATGGGGTGGACAAAGGGTCTCGGTGCTAACCTAAATGCCAAGATCGAAGAATTCGCCGAGGCTACTCACTTGTTTGAGGTCGTCGGTTCGGAGGAGAAGGGTTGGCCAGCCTATGACATTCTCCAGTCCACGCCGACCAAGGCGCTCCAGCATACTCTCGAAGCAATATCACCAAATTTAGCAAATGCGCATTTTAATGCCGTCGACCAGCGCAACTTGAACATCCTGTCTTATTTCTATGCTATCTTTCCATCTATTACATCGATGTCGTTTCCATATCCATCCGCTCCTCTTCGTCAAATGACAGCAACCAAATGGAGACCTCTCATCCTCTCTGTGCCCGGTATCCGTACGAGGTGGACTGGAGTCGGGCATTTGACCAAGTCATCCTGATTGGTGCAGGATACGAGGACGTAATACCCTCAGAGATCTCCAACGTCTTAACCGGCGCGATCGTTGGTCTTGTCGAATGCGAACCTGGAACCGAAGATCCAGTGTATCTAGACCCGTCTGGCGCCCGGGAATTGCCATACGTCCAAGCCAGATATCCGCCCGTACCCTCGACCTCCACTTGCCATGGCCTCGCTCTCATTCGTGCCATCTGTCGCCTAGCTCATCGCACATGCATATGCTCACCCCGGTTTCGCCCACTATCCTTGCACGCTGTCGGGTGATCGTCAAGGGTGAGCTAGAGCTGCCTATCTGGGGAATGCTGGATTTCACGGACGCAAATGAAGGGGTCGCAGGTGTAGAGAAGGGCCGCGTGCCATATTTGCAGTGGGGTAAGAGTGAAGGCTTGGGCGGCGAGCGTAGGAGGGTGAGGAGAAATCTCATGCGAAAAGCCCAGATGTGAGGTAAACAAACAAAAGTATATTATCAGGTACAGCGAGCATTACAACAACTGTTTGGGCCTTAGGATTTTGCCGCATCGTGCCTGCGGCACCCACAACAAGTGTCTTATATGTGTATAACATGTTTACGTCGTCCACAAAGGTCTTAGACATGACTTATGATTAGGAAATACCATAGTACATGTTTTTGTGTAAGAATTATAGTATCACAGTGAATATAGTACTTCATGGGTGCGGTAGTGATGCGGTAGGGTGGGGTAAGTCTGAGATTTGGTGGCTGTGCACTACCGCACCGCACCAACGCATCCTTCTTACCAAGTATACCTACAGCATTGTCCATGGTATGCATTGTTCTCAGCAATTCATGCACCTCTGCAGCCTTGACTAGCAATTGGTCTTCATCGCCAGATGGAATCAACCTTACTACCCGCCAGTCAACACACGCTGCGGGCCGCCTGAAAGACACGGCTACTAACTTGAAAAGCGACCAAG